>NC_083583.1:35731999-35739499 GCF_027579695.1 Neoarius graeffei | reverse complement strand
TGAACATCGTCAGCTGATCGTCGCAAAAACATACAAAAGCTCGATTTATAGACAAAGAACAGCGTGTACGCAGGGGCAGATAACCCAGACTATGTGAAACCGGATGTTTATTCCTCAAGCCTCGTGCAGTATCGCGACTGCAAGACTTCGCTCGTTCCGGTCATGCGCACGATCTGCATTTAAACGCGCCGAACGGTCATTGTTCGAACGATTTTCTCATTGTGCAGAGCGACATTGTTTACACCTGAGAGATTTTGAATAGCATCTGCTGAGTGAAAGAATGGGAACACCGAGAAAGAAAATGAGATACGGCTGGCGGTATCTTCCTGAATGAAAGGAGACATTTAATGGTGTCATTGTTCAGGCAAAAAACGAGGAGTACGTGCACTGCACAGTTTGTGTGCGAGATATAAAAGTTGCGGCGTCTGGAGTTTACGACGTGAGGGAACACATGAGGTCCAAACTACATCAGCGAAATTTGCACCAGAAACAGAATCAGCCGCAAATGACGATGTTTGCAAAGCCTAAGACCGATGATCTACCAACAAGTGTAATAAGAGCAGAAGTTACGATCTGTAATTTTATTGCTCAGCACAATTTGCCACTAGCCGTTGCGACCACCTGACAGAACTGTTGCCGCGAATTTGCACGGACAGTACGATTGCGAAATCTATCAGCTGTAGGCGCACCAAAACAACGCAAATAATCAAAAAGAGCTTGGCCCCTGAAGCTACACTACCGATCATCCAGCACTGCCGGACGTCGCCATTTTCCTTGATGATCGACGAATCCAATGACAAAAAGACGGACAAGCGACTGGCCGTTTTGGTGCGGATCTTCGACATAAACAGAGGGGCGAAGTCAAGAATCATAGACATGCCCGTGTGCAATATCGGCACGGGTGAGGCGATTTTCGACATGCTGGACGAAGTTCTCAGGCAAATTATATTTACTTATTTATTAAGTTTGGTGCGATTCGAAGGCTATAAGGATTTTATGGATTTCTTCCTCTGATACTACAGGTGGACGCCCAAAGGAGTTGACATGTATGCAGTGGGCAGCCATGCTACAGCGCCCGGGGAGCAGTTGGGAGTTAGGTGCCTCGCTCAAGGGCACCTCAGCCCAAGGCCGTCCCATATTAACCTAACCGCATGTCTTTGGACTGTGGGGGACACTGGGAGAACACGCAAACTCCACACAGAAAGGCCCTCGCTGGCCGCTGGGTTCAAACTCGGAACCTTCTCGCTGTGAGGCGACCGTGCTAACCACTACACCACCGTGCCGCCCGACCGTGTAACATGGCAAGAAAGAAAAAGAGAAGCTGGTGAGAGAACGACTGTTTACTGTATAGCTCTTATAACATAAGAGAACCACAGTCATCAGATGATGATGTATCCTCCCGGCACCCATATAAAACTTCACTCCAAATTTTCTTAAGTTGAATTGGTTGCCATGGAAATATGGGGAGAAAAATTAAAATCACAGAAATCAGAAGGCACAACTCCTCTAGCCACTTATAACTGAGGTTTCGTGAAAAAAGTCCTAATAGTCTTTGAGTTATGCTCTGGAAACTAAAATGTTTACAGACGGACAGAGCGATAGCTATATTCCCCCACATTATGTGCCGGGCGATAAAAAGGAACTAGCATCTTGTAATTGTTGATAAACAGGTGATCTACTGCACTTACAGTAACATGGGATCAGTAACTACTGAAAAGAATCATTCTGTCTCACCTTACAACCTCCAGAGAAACTCCTCCTACTTCTACAGGTACTGGAATACGGATGGGAACCGCATACAGGGACTCAACCCGGATGACAGATAGTACCAGATTTAGATTATTACTGCGCCGTACTGCCTGGTGGAAATGTGTTACATAAAAGAGGGACTGCGATCCTAAACCTTACCCCAAATTCACACC
Organism: Neoarius graeffei; assembly: GCF_027579695.1. NCBI lineage: Eukaryota > Metazoa > Chordata > Actinopteri > Siluriformes > Ariidae > Neoarius > Neoarius graeffei. The sequence continues at coordinate 35,737,577 of NC_083583.1, read as the reverse complement.
AGATGTGTCACAGTGAGTCACATCATGACCTCTGTCAGTCCACACCGGACACCTCTCGGCTGCGCTTCTGTACTACTGGCAGGAGAAAGCGTGATAACGTATTTTGATTTTACTCCGTTTTGTTAATCGCAGTTCATTATTCAATTTGAATTTACATTTTCAGTTTTTTTTTAATTGACTTTTTTTTTTTAGAGATTGTTTATTTATTAATTAATGAACGGAATAAGCATAGTTCAAGAGCTATCAGTATCTCCTGCTGAAACCACACCCCCTCTCAACCAAGCTGATCAACTCTCCCATTTACTAATTATACTTACTTGTTGAGGCGGCACGGTGGTGTAGTGGTTAGCGCTGTCGCCTCACAGCAAGAAGGTCCGGGTTCGAGCCCCGTGGCCGGCGAGGGCCTTTCTGTGCGGAGTTTGCATGTTCTCCCCGTGTCCGCGTGGGTTTCCTCCGGGTGCTCCGGTTTCCCCCACAGTCCAAAGACATGCAGGTTAGGTTAACTGGCGACTCTAAATTGCCCGTAGGTGTGAATGTGAGTGTGAATGGTTGTCTGTGTCTATGTGTCAGCCCTGTGATGACCTGGCGACTTGTCCAGGGTGTACCCGCCTTTCGCCCGTAGTCAGCTGGGATAGGCTCCAGCTTGCCTGCGACCCTGTAGAACAGGATAAAGCGGCTACAGATAATGAGATGAGACGAGACTTACTTGCTGCTCGCTAACTGTTCAGATTTTTCAAAAAACGGTGACATGGCGTGAGACAGAGGGTCAGTGAATAACCAGTATATATTTCACACAGACTGACGGAAAAAAAAAGCTGTAATGTGTCTATCAAAATGACGACATTTCCTCAAGATTCATAGCAAAAGTATGAAACAACCCGTCACCATCTGAGACATACTGAGTGTCAACTACTAACCCCCAGCACACACTTTACCGACACCTGCCGCTTAAGTGTGGGATAAACAGGGAAGCTAATATACAGTTGAACTCAAAATTATTAGCCCCCCTTGTGGAATTGAACATAATTCTTGATTTCTCCATGAAAATGACCATTGACAACAAATGTTTTTATTCTTGAAATAAATGCACTATGAAGACATTGTCCAACAAGTTTCATTACGATATCTTATTATCACACTGAGTTTCAACCAAAAACAGCAAAAGTGAGATGTTCAAAATTATTAGCCCCCTGACCATTAGTAGTCAATTGTGTACCCTTTTTGACCTACAATTGACAACAACCTCTTGGAATAGTTTTTCACTAGGTTGGCACAGGTCTCCTGAGGAATTTTGGCCCATTCCTCCATTGCAAACTGTTCCAACTGGCCCAAATTGGATGGTTTTCGTGCATGGACGTTCTTTTTCAGCACTTGCCACAGGTTTTCTATTGGATTGAGATCTGGGCTCTGTGCAGGCCACTGTATGACGTTGGTCTTGGTATCCTTGAAGTATTGCTGGACTATTTTAGATGTATGCTTTGGGTCGTTATCTTGCTGGAAGACCCAACGACGACCTAAGCGCAAAGTGAGAGCAGACTTCTGCATGTTTTCCTTCAGTATTTTTAGGTAATCTTCCTTTTTCATGGTGCCATGCACCCGAACCAGACTGCCTGTACCTGAGGCTGCAAAACAGCCCCACAGCATGATGCTGCCACCACCATGTTTAACTGTGGGAACTGTGTTCACAGGGTTGAAGGCCTCTCCCTTTCTTCGCCATACATAGGCAATGTCCATATGCCCAAACAGCTCCAATTTCGTCTCATCTGACCAAAGCACAGACTTCCAAAACTCATCTTTCTTCTTCAAGTACTCACGGGCAAACTTTAGTCAGGCTTTGATGTGACGATGTTTTAGTAAGGGGGTTCTTCTGGGACGATAGCCCCGAAGCCCATTCCGATGAAGAGCCCTCACAACAGTGTGCCTTGACATACAAACTCCAGAAGAGGCCAGGTCAGCAACAATTTCCTTTGCAGATGTACGGGGCTCTTTACGGACATCTCTGACAATTTTTCTTTCCAGAGTTCTTGAGATCTTACACTTGCGTCCACGACCAGGTTTGTTCTTGACCGAATTTGTCTCCTTGTACTTGGCAGTGATGCACCGAACTGCAGTTCTGAAGACTGTAAACCTCTTCGAAATGGCAGTGTAGCCTTGGCCCTTGTCATGAGCCTCCACAATCTTTTGTCGGAGTTCAAGACTTATTTCTTTAGTCTTTGGCATTGTGACAAATAGTAATCCTCCTCATTCATTCAAATGCCCTGTTCCTTGGAGTCCTTTTAAACTGTTGAATGGAGCCAATTGACTACAGGTGTTGCTAGGAAGCCAATTGATTGCACAGGTGTTGTTTAAAAGCTGATTGGTTAATTAACTGTGTTTTAAAAGCAAGAATCCACATGGGGGCTAATATTTTTGACCAACTCATTTTTACCATATTTCATATAAAGACAGCCTAAAACTAATTTCATATTCCAAAATGCACCACAAACATCTGAATAGTACTGGTGATTGTTTGTGTATATCAATTTTTATCAATGCTTTAAACATTTGGAGGATATTTGGGAAAATGTTCCAAAATTTAAGGGGGGCTAATAATTTTGAGTTCAACTGTACGTTAGTGTGTTTACTGGTTATTGCTCTGTATTAAAATGTGCATGTGTGTACGTGAGTGGCTTGAGAATGCATAACACAGGAATGAACCATAGGCCTGCTTGGGCAGGTTGTGGGAATGTCTCAGTGTCTCTCTCTCTCCCTCATACACACACACACACAGAGAAAGGAAAGTAACACTCATTTCCAACAACTGTAATTCAAAACTGTTACAAATCTTTCTTAACTTATTCACTCCTCATTGGTATTTATGCTAACTAAAGTCTGAGGCTAATAATCTATAAAATACAGCTAGTACCTCAGCATTAAATAAATATACTTTATAAAGTAAAGACACAATGAGTGAACAAATGACACAGAAACATCTGGAACATCAGCATTTCCCTAAGATGTGTTGGAAAAATGACAGAGTGGCAGTAAATCTAAAAAAATATATATACTGTAATGACACTTAGCATTAACCGCTAAGTGAAATGCCAGGATTTCCAGCCATAGAGAGGAATGTTATAGGTTACGCAATCTTGCTAGCTCATGTGTTAGCCTGAATAATACAGTGCTAGCTCTCAAGTTAGCATGTTTACAAGTTAGCCTGTTTAGTATGAAGCCAAGTTATCAGTTTCACTATATGAAAGATTATCTTCTGGTGATCTGCTCTACCGCCAGTTTGTTAGTCTGCTAACTATAAAGTTAATAAGAGTTAGGCTATTTACTACAATGTAGTTTTTGAGTTAGCATGTTGACTACCATGCTAATTGGGGAGTTAGTATATTTACTGTAATGCTAGTTTGTAGGATAGCCCGTTTACTCCAGCTGTATACATATATTCATGCTTTTATCACTATGTTTACAGAAATGCCAATCTGCTTAGAGAGAGTCCCTTTCATCATCAGTTTCATCAAAAAGTCGTATTCCAGATGTCATCCTGAGAGAAAAGTGGTCAAGTACTGTTTGAATACAGTGATGAAAAAAGCGAGTAGAAACAAAGCCATCATGCTGAAACCGACTCATCCCCTCATGCTTTGTGTATGAATAATCACCTGTGATTCTTTTGAAGTGGAATCAGTGGAAAGGTGATTCACCAGTACTGTGACTCACAACAACAGGTTCCTACTTCCACCAATCTAGTGTCTTTTTTTTTTTTTGGAACACGAAGAGGGTTTCATTATCCACTTAAAACACAAAGACTTCAAACCAGTTCCTTTAATCCCTGATCATCTACAATGCATCCATAAATCATTATGATTTTCCAAACAGTACTCTTCAAACAGAACAACTAAGGCTACATCCACACGACAACGGCAACAAGATTTAAAAAAAAAATAAAAAAAATAAATATATATATATATATATATATATATATATATATATATATATATATATATATATATATATCGCGTCCACATGGGCAATGGATCAGTAAAATATCAGGTCCATATGGCAACGCAACGCTTGCTGAAAACGATGCAATACACATGCCACACCTCTAGGTGCGCTGTAAGACGGTCCCATCAGAGACACAGAACAATAGAAGTAAGGACGCATGCGCATAAACTATTATGCGCGAGACTTCATATTAGCCACAAAGTCAGAAAAATCTGTTCGTAAAATTACGTTATAATGACCAAATACAATGAAAAGTATTTTTCCAGTCTCACCTGTGAAAGGTAATCCCATGTGATCTCGTTTGGACGGTAAACCTGTTGGTACAGTTAAACGCAGCACATGAATGAGGCATCTTTATTCTCCACTTTGCCCCATCTAATATGGTGGTGAGGATGACGTATGATTCTACGCGGAAGGCGGCGTCTTTAATGGTCCGGAATAAATTGAATGCTACACGTTGATGGATTAATTTGTTCTTCTACGCCCTTTTTGAGGAATGTATTGTAGGACTTAAACCAACATCTGAAGAGGTGAGATCGCTCCTTTTTTTCCCTATTTTTGCTGGTGGGGCCCTAAGGGCTATTCTCTCTCTCTCTCTCTCTCTCTCTCTCTCTCTCACTTTGCACCATTACACAATAAATATTCACAGTGAAAATATTTTGTAAGCGCGTTTCATGAACCAAGTTATAGGATTTGTTGACAACTCGCATCGAGTTCGTTACACTTCTACCCGGCGTGAAGCACATGTGGTTGTGACGTCATCGTAAACAAATCCGTTCTACTCATCCAGACGACTTCGCAACGGCGCCGTTGCCAGATCTTTCCACTCTGGAACCCGTTCTCAAAAGATTTCGTTTTGGGGCACCCAAAACGCCGGTGCCGTGTGGACGCCAGGCCGAAACGATAAACAATTTTATCAGATTCACCTGAATCCGTTGCCGTGTGGACAGGGCCTAAAACGTGTGTCAATAAGGCAGACATGTTGTGCACTTTATTGAACTGTCTCTGTAATGGCTTTTCACACGGGTCCAGCTTGGGGCTGTTTCGTCTAAGTGCATCGTAGGCAAGTGCTCATACAGGGACTGAGTTTTACTCACCAACAAAGTTTACACTGTTAGCGAAATAACCAGTCATTTCTTCTTCATTAAAGCAACAATAAACTGCTGGAATATTAGTTACTATAATATAAAACTATATATTATATGAACAGGAGCATTTTACTGGGAAAGACACCACTTGTATTTTTCACGAGCTACATCTGGAACACGGAGAACCAAAACCGTGACATAAATCTCTATGTCACTTGTGAGGAAATCGATGAATTGTTCTGATAAATTTGGGTACTTTTTGTCTGTAAAAGTGTTCATATAATAAAAAGAAAATCACTCTTTGACTTGAAGATCTGAAGTTTATCTTCTCATATTGTAAAACTCACATTTTTCATACAAAATACATCACGGATCTGAGTGACACATTTAAATAATTTTTTTCGCAGTCCAGTTTCCATCAAATCACGCGCTCCGATTGGCTCACAAGCGGTCCGGAATCCTACGATCTGGACCCCGGTTACGGACCTTTGGCGACTCGC
>NC_083583.1:35676999-35726999 GCF_027579695.1 Neoarius graeffei | reverse complement strand
TATTACAGTGCAACAGAATTATAACATACAAGCCAATGTCAAATGAAATGTAGATATACATCACAGAGCCCAAAAAAGCTGCAGGAGCTTAAAAGATCAGCCACGAGAACTGTGATGGCAACAAAGACTGAGAGAATTCAGAACTATAAATAGAGATTTAATAGGCACTTGTGTCTTAGGGCTTCCTTATCCTGGTATTTTGAAACAGCGTTGTAGTAAAGAGGCCTCGGCCCACCATCATGTTTGTACAAGACTGTTAACGTGTAAATGCTAGTGGGAAACAGTTAGCGTAGCCTTATTTGGATGCGTTTCATTCAACAGTATCAGCGTGTAGATGAAGCGCTCCTTAAGTACCTGCTTTGTTACGAAAACCAATACGAATGACTGAAAATGTCTTTGAAACCTCCAAATCTACAGTAAAGCCATATATGGAGGAGTTTAAAAATAAACATAATCCACGTAATCAATCACTTCAGTATTAAAAGAGCTCGTCAGAAGACAAAAGTGCGCTTTCAGGTCTCACGAGCCTGAATGACTGATCTCCTCATTATATTTATACACGTATACAAATCGAGAAAGTTTAAAACGGACTTGCATTTGCTGTGTTTATGTGCTATTTTCAATCATGCTGAACAAACAGACTAAAACCAGGCTACAGGGATAACTATGGCAAGTCCATCTTCCCAACAGTGAAAGAAATGAAACCATAAAATACATGTTTAAAAGGTCAGAATGCATCGATTCAGGAAGCAATTGTGGGTGCTGAATGCAGGGGAAGGATGCAGGCAGTCAGGAACAAAGTGCCGTGTGTGTGTGTGTGTGTGTGTGCGCGTGTGTGTGTGTTTGACCCTGCAGCAGTTTAATGGCTGCACTGCAGATACGGAGCTGTTTCATATTCAACACACAACACTAAGCATGCTAGCCTCTTCAGCAACACGCAACACACACAGCTCAGGGAAGGACTTCTGCATTTTAATGCACCTATAATTAAGACCAAAAGTTAATCAAAACAACACTTACCATATGCACACGTTAAACAAAAACGTAATGCCAGTCATAATTAAATAATTAAATCGATTTTAAAATAAAATAACACCCTGGCTTAATTCAGCAACAGTGACCAAAATGGCAAAACAATGAATAGGGGAGGGGGGGGGGGGACGACCCCACCAAAACCACACACTGCTAACACAGAATAAAACCACCAACACCAACTCAAACCACCAAAACCAAAGATGAAACAAACTAAACTGCCAACATTGATCCAAACGATCATCATCATGACTCAAACCAATGATGAAACAAACTAAATATGACCTAAACCACTAATGCTGACCCAAAACCATGAAACAAACCAACTCAAACCACCAACATTAACTAAAATATCAATGTTAACCAAACACCAACAATATCATTCAAAATGATGGGGGGGGGGGGGGGGGGGGGGGTGTCCTTGACTGACCCACGTGACCAAATCTTCAGATTTCAACCTAAAGGTATTAGAAAATAAATACATAAAAAGATACACAGTGTAAGAGTCCAAAAATTTACCAAGGAGACAACTGAACATTGCTGACATCATATCAGTATAAAAACAATGACTGCCAATAGGCCTTTCTAGCTTGCATGCTAATACGCTGCTGATCATTTACCTTTTTGTTAATGATTGCCAAACTACAAAAATACCAATAAATCAATTCTATGTAATCTGGAAGTTACACAGAGGGATGTCTTCATATTGGACGTATGTCTCATGTGTCTCCTGCTGTCTCAGCAGACGTGTCCTTGAGGGCACTGGAGACTATTGTATAGACGCCCCCATGCAAGAAAGTCACAAAGTCCAACGATAATTGTGCCGCCTGCAAGGGGTGTGCGCGCTCACACACACACACACACACACACGGCCAGTGGAGAAAGTGAGTCATGCTAGATAACTACAGTGCAGTAGCTGAAGGGCAAAAAGGTGCCACTCTGACTTCCGTTTCAAATTGGCATGACCAAAAAAAAAAAAAAACAACCCAACAACCTTGTAAAGTAGTCTCTTATTCATTCTCTTATCCACACAGGCATGAGAGATCACATTTTCACATCATGACATGGATTATGATATAAGATTTTGGATTAGAAAAAATACTAAGCTGTTACACACTGCTCTTCAACTGGAGAACTTCTATAGAATTCTTTGGTGAACAGAGTTATGGGAAGTAAACATGAACCAGCCCAAAAATGCTGCTTATTCCTGGTGTCCTCATTCAGAGTTAAATTCAGAGGGCTGGGAAATATTTCAAAGGGCTCACAAGAAGTTAAATATATTGCAATATACAGTAGCAGTCAAAAATTTGGACATCCCTACGCATTTCATAGGTTTTTCTGTATTTTGACTATTTTCTACATTGTAGAACAATACTGAAGACATCAAAACTATGAAATAACACATGGAATATAAAAGGAATTATGCAGTAAACAAAAAAGTGCTAAACAAGTTTCATATTTTAGATTCTTCAAAGTAGCCACCGTTTACCTTGATGACGCTTTGCACACTACTGGCATCATCTTAACCAGCTTCATGAGGGAGTCACCTGGAATGCTTTTCAATTAACACGTGTGCCTCGTAAAAAGTTAATTAGTGCAATTTCTTGCCTTCTTAATGTGTCAGAGATCAAACAGTAAATAATAAATATACAGTAAATAGCCCTGTTCCACAACTGTAGTAATCCACGTTAGGGGTGTCTTTTTGAATAACGCCAACTAACTACTGCAACTAGGTCCAGTTGTATATACTGGAGTTTCTTATACCTTATTTTACAGGGACACACTGGCCCTGCCTACAGCAGTACTGTCTCTTATAAAGTTCTTATAAATATGTCTAAAAGTCAAATGAGGCTCAGTTTTCACCTTGTGGTCATTATATTTAATTCTATGTTAATTATTACACTTAGATTTTTTTTCAAAAATGGGGGGAAAAATGCAATTGAGTTAAATTCAGAATTGCATTTTTTTTAAACACTAACTAGGGTTTTACTTTGAGACGTATACTACTTTCACTCACAACAGAAAGATATTGAAGTGGAAGTTACTTTTTTTTTGTAAGCCAAGTGCCTCTGATAGAATCCTCTGTCAAAAATGTCCTCTCCAGAAAACACTGACCATATAATGAAGTTGTCCATCATTACTTGAAGACATGAAATGTCTTAATTAATAAAAATAAAGAAAAAATATGGAATTTGACGGTGTATCCAAACTTTCGACTTGTACTGTATTTCAAAGTGACAAATCACTTGTACACTTCAGAAACTAAACCACAAAAGTGGCACCATCGATGTCATCAAACCTGAGCAAAACTGACAGCTTTTTAATATTAATTTTAGTGCTTAACCCCTTAAAACTTCAAACATGAAGGAAACTATTGCAGAAAAACTATTTCAGACATTTGACCCTTGACCCTGTTTGGATTAATTCTGAACTTTGTATACTGTTAATTCTGAACTCTTGTGGACTCTTAGAAAATATTTCTCTCTTTTGAAGCAGAATATTCTGTTGTTGCACAGTAAAACAACAGGACTTGAAAGAGATGAGAGACACATTTGCAGCAGAGCTTCACATGTGGTTGAAATATGAGTTCATCAAACAGTGTCCTCTCCGAAAAACCACAAGGATCGTCACTACTTCAGTTGTTATTACTGTCACCACCATGTACAAACAAACATCGCTGTACAGGACTTGAATATTTGTACTTAAAAATCACATCCATTTCAGCAGTTTTTCCACTTTGTATCCTTTACTCTTGTGGACTATAAGAAAGTGGATCAATTTTAGAAATACACTACATGCCGTCTTCTCACCACAGGTAACATGCCAGTATCTGACCTGTAGCTCTGAAATTCTGCCCAGTTCATTTCCATCTCAAAAGGTCATTTTTGGCAGCAGAGAAACACAAAAATCTGCCATTTGATTTTTAGACGATTGTGGACCTGAAAAGTCTACCCTGACTGTGAAACAGTCCATGCTCAACTAAGTAAAGAGAAACGACAGTCCATCATTGTTTTAAGATATGAAATGTCTTAATCAATAAAAATAAAGAAAAAATATTGAATTTGACGGTGTATCCAAACTTTTGACTTGTACTGTATTTCAAAGTGAGAAATCACTTGTACACTTCAGAAACTGAACCACAAAACTGCACCATCGATGTCATCAAACCTGAGCGAAACTGACAGCTTTTTAATTTTATTTTAGTGCTTAACCCCTTTAGGGGAACTGAAGTCATGTTTAAACTTGCTTTATTTCTTAAATTAACGTATTATTCAATTACGTTTTCGGTTTTATTAAAGGTCCCATGGCATGAAATTTTCACTTTCTGAGGTTTTTTAACGTTAAAATGAGTTCCTCTGACCTTCTTAAGTCATCCCAGTGGCTAGAAATTTCATAATGTGTAAACCAAACTATGCCCAACATTTGAGAATGGCGCGTCAAAACGGCGCGTTGATCAGCTCTTCCCTTTACTACGTCAGCAAGGGAGATGATCCCCACGCCCCCCCTCTGAATTCCCACCCACTGTATGGATTGCCCGCCCAGTTGTAGTGAGGAGACCATAGAGGACACAACAACATGGCATCACCTAAGCGAGCGAAACATGGAAATTGCACTGTACATGGATGTGACAACACAGAAAAGAGTCTGTTTTTACTGCCGACGGGAGAGCCCCTGAAGACGCAGTGGCTTGTTTTTATTTACTCCAATAATACGCCGTCGAGTCTACCTAAGACGGTGTATGTTTGTCGGAAGCATTTTCCTGAGGAATGTTTCCACAACTTGGGACAGTACAGGGCAGGTTTTGCACATCAACTGTCACTGAAGCCTGGGTCCGTACCAAGCATCCCTGCCGCATCAGCCACAAACACCGAACAAGTAAGTGTATAACTGGTCGTTTTGCCGTGTTTTAAAATCGGTGCGTTAGCCTAGCAATGGCTACATTAGCTGTGCAGATAACCGCTTCCTGCAGTTAGCCAGGTAATCTGCGCTACAAAACTAAAGAGCATGCAGCATGCTCTGTTAAACTGAGTTTAGTTACATTGCTACATAGGCCCTACTGGCCAGAATGCAATCAAAGTATCTTAGAATGCCATATAACTACATGTACAAAGAAAAGCTGGCTATTCTCCAGTGCAGCCATGAGCATGCCTATTTCGCTAACAGACTAGTCCCTAGTGCAATACAAGGTGCGCTGGGAAGCTGTGCAAAAATAGTTGAGTTTTACAAATGACTTTGTGTAGATACATTTTGTATCCACCACGATAGGGATATGATGAAGTATGGTGGCTATTTATATCAGCATGTGAACATTTTGTCAAGCAAACCGGGATATAGCCTAAATCACTACCTTTGTGTAAACACAGACTCGGTTTGATCGCGAACTTTATAACGGGAAACATAACCAACCCAATAATTCCTGTTTCCAGACATAATATTTCAAACTCACCATTCTGATACGTCCTGCTGAAGTTGGTGATTTACAGTTTATTCAACTGCTTGCGCGTCTGCTTCGGGGTCGGACTCCGGGTCAAAAGCGAAAGCTTGGACTGTTGCTTGACCTGCCATTGCTACTGTTCACACACAGCTAGCATGGCCGCAGCTTGGTCAAGCCCATCTCCCTCCCCCCATGGCCCGCCCCCACCCTCTACCCTTCCCCGCCTCCTGCTTCTCATTAGCAAAACGACGCACTGGGAAAAGCGCTGAAATGGGGCTTTCTCCCAGGAGGCTATATTTACGTGCCGAGGGTTCATTTCGAGAAAGGCTGCGGATATAACATCCGGAAGCCTCCACGAACCCGTTTAAAGCATCAACAAACCACCATGCCATGGGACCTTTAACCTTATATCATGACTCGTATTGGCATATTACCGGTATATTACACTTATCGGCCTTTTCGGTTTTTAGCCATGTTGAATGTAGTTCGTTTGGTCCACGGCAGGCGTCACTTATCCGCGCGATCTTCACGAGACTTGTGCGAGACTTCAAACGTGAAGTGTCAGCACCGCCATTTTGAAAACTGTTTACACAGCGGCCAGATCGTCATATCATTCCAATTTAGATTCATTTAGAGATTTGCCAGCTTCATCAGTGATGGAGATTATTCCATACGACTTCGAACCAACCGAGAAGAGTTGGAAAGATGACAGGATAAAGACTAGTTCGTCACGCTGGTATTTACGTCATCACTGTCGCACAATTTAAATCTGCCAGATCAGGCGGCTGGTGGGTTTTCAAAATAATAAACACATGCATGTATTTTTGTGATAAATATATATTATACTAAGCGCATTTCCCACATAATCCTCACTAAGGTTTTGGACAGCACTACAAAATGGTGTTCCCACTATATAGTGAGTAAGGAGTGATTTCGGACACAGGGAGAACTTCCGGCTTGATTATGTCAGCATTCAAAGGAGGGCGCGCGTGTCTTTTGACAACACTGATAAATCCATATTATAAATATGGTAAATCCATATTATACTGAGCGCATTTCCCACATTAATAAACACAAAGCACCTGGATCTTTCAGTTCTTTTAAATCAAGGCTGAATACTTTCTTCTTTGCCGCTGCCTTTTATTCAATCAAATTTGAGACTTTTAATTTGATTTCTTTCAGCGCGACCGCAATGCATGATGGGATATATTGCTTTGGTTAGTGACCATCATTGTACACTTTTTTTCGTGATGCATTGTGGGATACTTTGAGTGCACTATATAGGGTGAAAATAATCCTCACTAAGGTTTCGGACGACGCTACAAAATGACGTCTTCACTATATAGTGCCCTGTATAGTGAGTAGGGAGCGATTTCAGACACAGGGAAAACTTCCGGCTTGATTTACGTCAGCATTTGAAAGAGTGTTTTTGGCAACGTTGGCAGATGTTGGTCACTTTGATTTCCGCTGTACGTTTTACTTCCGTCCTACGATGTCTCGCACAGGTCTCAGCGAATCTCATTTACGGCCATTGCTTTGACATATGGACTGATATATTACAGAGCATATTTCAAACACTCATAACTTGCTATAGCAGCGACAAAATAGCCATCAGAAATGCATTCCTATATTTTATAAAATGAAATAAATAGAGGGCGGCACGGTGGTGTAGTGGTTAGCGCTGTCGCCTCACAGCAAGAAGGTCCTGGGTTCGAGCCCCGTGGCCGGCGAGGGCCTTTCTGTGCGGAGTTTGCATGTTCTCCCCGTGTCCGCGTGGGTTTCCTCCGGGGGCTCCGGTTTCCCCCACAGTCCAAAGACATGCAGGTTAGGTTAACTGGTGACTCTAAATTGACCGTAGGTGTGAATGTGAGTGTGAATGGTTGTCTGTGTCTCTGTGTCAGCCCTGTGATGACCTGGCGACTTGTCCAGGGTGTACCCCGCCTTTCGCCCGTAGTCAGCTGGGATAGGCTCCAGCTTGCCTGCGACCCTGTAGAACAGGATAAAGTGGCTACAGATAATGAGATGAGAAATAAATAGAATTTTGATAAAAATATTTGCCTTCAGTTCCCCTTTAAAACTTCAAACATGAAGGAAACTTTAGAAGAAAAACTTTCAGACATTTGACCTCGACCCTGTATGGATTAATTCTGAACTGCAATCAGTTTTATTGGTTGGACAGACGGACGGAAGGATGGAAAACATAACGCCTCCTCCACTTACAGAAGGAGTGTCCAGTTTCAGAGCTGTGTAAAAGTCAGTGTTGCTACATAACTAGCTACAACAGATTTTTACCACAGGACTACCTTTTAATCACATCTCTTTATTTATACAGAAGAAAATCTTATTTTACATAAAATATTACAAAAAACTTCACAATATAGATATTTATTTCCTGAACCTCAGGGGGAGAAAGAAAAATTATGTTAAGAGTGGTCCAATCATGTTCCTTAAATTAATTTTAAAAGGTACACTACATTCTCTACGCCCTTGAACTGAAGATACAATTAGTTAAACAAGTACAATTTCTATCCTGGGCGGCACGGTGGTGTAGTGGTTAGCGCTGTCGCCTCACAGCAAGAAGGTCCGGGTTCGAGCCCCGTGGCCGGCGAGGGCCTTTCTGTGCGGAGTTTGCATGTTCTCCCCGTGTCCGCGTGGGTTTCCTCCAGGTGCTCCAGTTTCTCCCACAGTCCAAAGACATGCAGGTTAGGTTAACTGGTGACTCTAAATTGGCCGTAGGTGTGAATGTGAGTGTGAATGGTTGTCTGTGTCTATGTGTCAGCCCTGTGATGACCCGGCGACTTGTCCAGGGTGTACCCCGCCTTTCGCCTGTAGTCAGCTGGGATAGGCTCCAGCTTGCCTGCGACCCTGTAGAACAGGATAAAGCGGCTACAGATAACGGATGGATGAATGAATTTCTATCATGAAAGCATCACTAAAGCCAACACAATTTGAAGAATATGAACTGATTCCTCAATGGATGTACACCAGTCCAGCGCTGTGCTCCTTTCTTGCTGAATCCTAAAGCAACTCTAAGTGCAAGAAAAACGCTGCTGAAATTAGGCAAATTATTGCTATTATTTGTCTCTAAAAATCCTGTGACGTTCAACAGTTGGTAACTAAACAAGTGCCACAGTATCAGCAGGAGATGCTTTCTGTTCTCTGTTAATCAGAGAGAGCCGGAACATTCTCTGCCAGTTTTTGTTTTTCCCCCCTGCACAGCCAGCTCCATGTACCACAGCGCAAAATCATAATAATAATAATTAAACCCAACCTCTCAACACACTGCACGTGAGCCACATTCATGGCAGGCTACTGCATTTCTCTGTTTAATGATTCAATAAATACCCGTAATGTCCGCACATTAGAGTTCAGAACTCATGCGTCATTAAACTGAGGCTCGTGCTGGTGGTCATCTTTCTTCTACAGAAAAAATAAAGAAAAAGGTATTAGTCTGGCTGGCGAGGACTGTGCGCGCGCGCGCGCGCGCACACACACACACACACACACACACACACGCGCCATTACTGACTGTAGTGGCCATTTAACACATGGCTTCAAAAACATGCTAATTAACATATTTCTTTTAATAAGAGACGACACGAAGAGGATAATTAGCCAAGCAGTAGGAGGAGCAGTAAATGTCATTTGGAGGCTCTGGACTCTTAGAAAGCTTTGATCACAGGGACGAGGGCACATACGGACAAGAGCTAGCAGCTGGAGTGTTAAAGATTAACAGAGCAGGAGACCTGCAGCGCTGAGGAAAGAACGATCAGCTGACACGCTACAAAACATAAACATGAAGGAGGCGACGTCCAACTGTGCAGAGGATCAGACAAAACCTCTTAAATGAATCAAACACTGGACTATTTGGGTCTTGGAGCTACTACTCTATGACAGCAATAATGAAGATAACCTCGTATAAATACATCACGGTTTCACACCATTAATCAACCATTTAAAACACAGGCTGGGGGTGAAACTCAAGGGAAATACTGATTAGGAAATTATGAAAAGGTGTCTTTGTACATCCTTGTGTGTACATGTACACACACACACACACACACACACACACACACACACACACACACCAAATACCACAAGAAAACAGAAATATTGTATCAAGTCCTACAATTCCACTACGTTCACACTGCAAGGCTTAATGCTCAATTCCGATTTTTTTGTGAAATCCGATTTTTTTGTGAGGTCGTTCACATTAACAAATATATGCGACTTGTATGTGATCCTCAGTATGAACGAAAAGCGACCTAAAAGTGTTCCGCATGCGCATTGCAGGATACGACGACGTCACACGCAGTGAGCATGGCCAGTGTTTACGGAAGTAACCTAAAGTTTCCTGTGTATGACAGTAGCCAGCATGGAGCACCTGGCGATGATGCAGTTGTTGTTGCGACGGAGCCAGAACATGCACAATAGCCTGATGTTAAGGAGGAGGTTGAGAAGGAAGAGGGCAGGGGTTTTGGCTCAGGCGTTCTGCGGGGCAGTGACTGCAACCTCCGTTCAAAGGAACGTGTGGGTGCGGAGTCGCATTGATGTCATGCGCCATGTTGTTGTAACTTTTTTTGAGAGATCCGCCGCCTACTTCAGCGCAGAATAGTGACGTTTGTGGCTTGTTGATGACGTGCAAGTCGGATGAATGCGACCTGGCGGTTCAGACTGAAGTCGCATATGAAAAGATCGGATAGGAATCGGAATTAGGACCACATATCCAAACGGCCTGGGTCGGATTTGAAAAAATCGGATCGGTGTCGTTCATATTGTCAATAAAAGATCGGATACAGGTCACATATGGGCGAAAAAATCGGATTTGAGTCACTTCAGCCTGCAGTGTGAACGTAGTGTTCTTGTTCTAAATTTCTGGATGTGTGCGTGTTCAGTAATAGGACGGACGACATGTCATAATTATGATCGATTCTCATGAAATATGCAATCTCCATATAAATTATACAAATAGAGTGCATCTTTAAAGGGTATTTATGCTAATTTCACAAAAGGTTCCATGTATAAACACCCCCCCCATACACACACACACACACACACACACACACCTTACTTTAATACAATATTTGACCTAATAATAAGTGCTTGTTGTCAGGGTATGGTCACACTTGACCATTAATAGGTCACAAGACAATAACATGCATATAAACTGTACTCTCAGTCATCGAAGCAGAGGAAGACAAAAATCAAACTACTTGCAACACGCTGCCAAACTTCTAAGCACCGATGTCATGCTGGATGAGAGGGAAGTGCGGACTGCTGTCAAGGATCGAGTCTTGTGGAGATTAAAAGTTAAAGCCGCCTCACGTTTTTCTACCATAAGATGAGACGGAGCCAACCGAGAGAGAGAGAGAGAGAAAAAGGAGTGCTAGGAACTTTTACCCAACTTACCCAATACCCCAGAAGCACAACTTCTTTGAGGCACCCTTTTTAACGGTGTTTATTGTCTTTAACTTGGAAGTAGTTTCACTGTGGTTTGTGTGCAAGATGAAAAGAGCGAGTCCCTTCTTGGAATGTCTTTATACTGAAGAAAAACAGCTTTTCCTCACAGGATATAATGTAATCTTTACCAACATGTTAATTTGGATACGACGACATGTACCTGCTCATTTTATAGAAAGAAAAAAACATGTTTCTCAAACATTCATTGAACAAGAAGCAAGCGACACCAGCAACTGGGTGTAATGACACAATGATGGAATGATATTCATTATTGGTTTAAATGCTCCTGAAGATCCTCGTCCTGTGGATTTGGTGGTTTAAATCAGACTTGGAGTGAAATTCTGAAGTCCATCAGTTGTGACAAATGAAGAAACGTTGATTTGCTGCTACGAGATGATTACAAATAAGGCCAAAAGATCATGACTCTCATGACTGGAACATAGTTGGAAATGTCTTACTTTCCTCAAACAGCCGGTATCTGTTTGGTTCAGGCGCAGTCCAAGTAAGTAAACAAGCAATATTTATGTGTTTTATGACAAAGTGTAGCTGTTTGAGTTGAACAGCGCTGTTTGGCGTAGCCGTTTTAGTGTTGGGCGCAACCTTAATCATTATCTCTGTCCACCATCTCACCCCGTCTGGACACCGAGTTCAAATCGGGGCTAAAATCTTCCTGGCGCGATACTGAGACGGACTCTGTTTGTTGCCTCAGCAACCGGGGTTACAAATAAAACAAAGCACCATAAATCTTTGGATTTCCTCTTCCTTTCTCAGATCTGTGCCAGATTTCATGCACTGTCGTCACCAGGGTCCTCCCGCTGATCTGAGGAGTGCTGCTCTGTTCAGGGAGGAGGGTCATGTTTGAGATTTCATTTGGGGATGGATTTTTAGGTAAAATGCATCCACAACCTGCGCGCAGAAGAATCAGTAATGCAGATGCCGTCAAAACAGTACTGAGATGCGACAGGTTTTGTGTTTTGCTTGCTAATGGGTAGTGTGATATTGACTTGGCTGATATCTCCTACAAGGCCAAATCGCAAGCTCTTGATCAATCCTCGAATATTTTATTGCAGTTGATCTCAGACGCAAAGTTAAAACGGTTCACTTTCCATGCCTACTGAAAGTTCAAACAATGGCATCACACGAGGGCAGACAGGCATGTTAAATATTAGCGAGGGTGGCTAACACTCGGCATGTTGCCCCGAGCAAGCTACGACCAGCAAATACCTCTGTGATGAATCAGTGTCAAGTTTCCGAACCACGAGATGTGGAAAAATATGCCAGCATACTTTTTTTTTTTTGGTCTAAAACCGACAGACACCTGGTAAGGATGCATTTTTCTCAGGCCAGTGCTAGCATGCTAGTCAGCATGGCCGATTCCATGACCATGATAAATGATGGTTCCTGGGAAGGAGAGAAAACCAGGGAAGCCATTAAAAAGAGAGAAGGGCGACTTGTGCACGTGCATGATGAGGGAGGAATGGAAACAGCAGATGTGGAATGTGAGGAGCCAAGTATAGAGAGGAACTGCGAGCCGTGTGTGTGTGTGTGTGAGAAAGAGAAGAAAAAAAAAAACACAAAGTGAACTAGCTGCTTTGATAAGTTCATCTGCAGTGCAGTACATAAGCGACACATGGTAACACGCAGCGAGGTCATAGAGTCCGCACACGCACACACTCCGCATCCCTACGCATGAGGCGGCCATCTTTTTTTCCTGTAACCCGAGCCAGGGATGACATGTTTGGTCTATCATTTGGAGGCCCAAAAAAATTCCAGCCTGTCTGCATACCACATCACGGACAAGAGCGAAAGGACAGAGAGAAGGAGGGAAAGGCAGAAAGGAGGAGATTCACACAGAAATATACTTCTCGTCATAAACTTTTATATGGACCGGTTTCAAATATTATATAGATTTATATATAAACCAGTAGACAATTCATGAATTCATTTAAGTGTTTCCTGTTTCTTGTAATTTTTTAATTTTACCAGTCAAAGGCTTGGACACAGTCATTACTATGAGTGAGCGAGTTTGTTGAAACTTTTGACCGGTACTCTGTGTGCGTGCGTGTGTTTTAAAACCACCCCAGTTTTAATTTATTTTGGGTTTTCTGGAAATCAACAGAAAGGGTCAAAACTATACATACCAGGTCAAAAATATACAGTACAAACACCACCAATAATGTTTGATTAAATGTCGCTTAGAAAGTTTCACCTTGACCACAGACGCTTTTGGTAGCAATCAACAAGCTCCTGGCAGAATTCTGGCCGGATATTTGACCACGCTTCTTAGCAAAATTAATAGATTTGATTTAAATTTGTTGGTCTCCTGGCACAGAGCTGACTTGAGCACAGTCCACATATTTTTGATCGGTCAGGACTGGAAAAGCCATTTCAAAAGCTTACCGTTAGCCTGTTTTATCCATTTCACAACCAGCTTTGATGTGCTTGAGGTCACTGTCCTGTTGAAATATCTAATTGTGTCCAAGTTTCAACTGTCTAGCTAATGGTTTGAGGTTATACTGAATTCTGAGGTTGTCCTCCTTCATTATTCCATCCACTTTGTTTCACCATCCTTAACAGTTGCTACAACGTTCTTGGGATTGAACGCCTCACTTTCACTCCTCCAAACATACCTCTGGTTATTGTGGCCAAACGACTCGATCTTTATCTCATCTGATCAGAAAACTTCCCTCCAGAAGGTTTTTTTCTTTGCTCATGTGGTCAAATCTTTCTTGGACGTCGGCCAGACAATCCACGGCAACGTAAAACTTGTTTGACTGTGGACAGCGACACTGGTGTTCTATCAACTTGTAGCTCATAGCAAGCCTGTGTGTTGGTGCTTCCTGGGTTGTTCCTGACCATCCGAACCATCAACTGTATAAAAATGGATGGCATGCGCCTGCTCAATCCTATTCAATAGCAATGAAGCCAAAATACCTCTGCCATGTGGTCAAATTTGCAACTAGACTCTGGGCAGCAATGTTGCCAGATACTGCTGACGTTCTCCAGCCCAAAATATGTTCAAAACCCACCAAAAGGCACTTAAAACTGCCCAATCTGGCAACACTGCTGGGCAGTAGAGACTTTCTCCTTCTTGAGTTTGCACAGTAGAGACGTGAGGCAAAGTGAGGTACATCCCAATCCTTTCCCAATCCCTCCCTGTTCCAGCACACTGCAGAACGTGATCATGGTGGAAATCAAATTGTACACCTATCCAGAGAGTTTCAATAGTTTTATTGACTTGAACAGTCAACGAACTGGACATCCGCTGACAGATTAACCACGGTTTCAGGAAGAGCAGCTGGTTTAGACTGCAGTCAGAAGTGCCCAGTGACTTAAAAACTTATTTGAGACACCTACTTATAAAATCCATCCTAATATTATCAGTAGTGTACATGTTCACTCACGAGCAAACAGCTTTTGAGCAAATTTCTATTAGCTGGCTGGATAGATGTCATTAATACTGAAATAATATACGCGTTAGCGTCATTAAGCTAACACAATTAAAGAAGCCTTTTTCCTATTAAACCTCTCAATGTTTCAAAAGTTTTAACAGAAATAGTAATCGCTAATAGCCTGTATTAGTGCATGTGTCCGGATAAGTTCAAATAAGTCAGTATATGAAGGTAAATTCGGTGGTGAAGTTAGCTGGTCTCTTCTGGGAAAGCAGTCAATCACGTCATTCCCGAGCATATCCATGTCTTCTTACTTTATAGTAGAATTAAGTTTTGAAAACTAATTTTTTGGGGAAAATAAAAAAGTGCAGATATCAGCATAGGGAAAATTAACTATGTGAATTAGACACTGTCGCTGGAAAGACAGTTTAGATGGGAAAAGTGACAGGGGGGGTTGGCTGTTGCGTCATTGAAATTCATAGCGATGGGCGGGGCTAAAATTTGTACTGCAACCAGCCAGCAGGGACGCTAAACCTGTGGTGGCTTCACTTTTTAGAGATTATGCATTGTCCATGTTCAATACAGTTGATGATCGGAATCAGTTTCCTCTCCGCTGAGGGTGACCGCTTGGATCTTCTTCCAGAAATTAGATTTTGACGTCTATCAAAAACTAATTTTTTGGGGAGTGCAGATATCAGCATAGGGAAAATTAACTATTGGCCCTTTTCCACTACCCTTTTTCAGCTCACTTCAGCTCGCTTCAGCTCACTTCAGCCCGACATGGCTCGCGTTTCGACTACCAAAAACCAGCACGACTCAGCTCGCTTCAGCCCTGCTTAGCCCCTAAAACTCGCACCGTTTTGGAGTGGGGCTGAAGCGAGCCAAACCGTGCCGAGTGAGGCTGGGGGCGTGAGGAGACACTCCCCTGTGCACTGATTGGTGAGGAGGAGTGTCCTCACATGCCCACACACGCCCCGCAAGCGCGCTGGGATCTGTAAACACCGCAAACCCGGAAGGAGAAGAATTACGAATTACGAGAATTTCTGAAGCCTTATGCGCCTCGCCTCATCTATACGCTCTTGCCAGTATCTGTTGGCGTTGTCGGTGACAACAAGCCACAGAACCAAGACCAGCAACACTAACAACACCATGTCCTCCATGTTTATTGTTTACTATTCGGGTCGTGAGACTACCGCTTAAAAGCTCACTGATGTCACTGTTTGCGCTGCTTAACGACATCACGTGACGTCCACCCACTTTCACTAACTCCACCCAATGTGTCCACCCACTTCCAGCCAGCACGGTTCAGCGCGGTTGTAGTCGAAATGCAACTCCAACAGCCCCACTCAGCTCGACTCAGCACGGCACGGCTCAGCCCAACTCAGCACGGCACGGCTCAGCCCGACTCAGCACGGCATGGCTCAGCCGCGTTTGTAGTGGAAAAGCGGCATATGTGAATTAGACACTGTCGCTGGAAAGACAGTTTAGATGGGAAAAGTGACGGGGGGGGGTTGGCTGTTGCATCATTGAAATTCATGGCGATGGGCGGGGTTAAAACTTGTACTGCAACCAGCCAGCAGGGACGCTAAACCTGTGGTGGCTTCACCTTTTAGAGATTATACACTGTCCATGTCGCTGAGAGTGACCGCTTGGATCTTCTTCCAGACCTTGGCAAAGTGGCAACACCTCCCAGTAACCTCTACTGTCCAACAAACCCTTTTTAATTTTGGCCCAGAGACGCTACCAGCTGTAGTCAGTCATGATCACTAACAGGAGGTTAAGAGGCCTTTGGCAAATTCAAAGACATTTTTGAAATTTCAGCACCACTCTATTAAAGGTAGACTGCCTTTCAGGTTTTTCACGTTTAGGTCATAAAAAGAATTTTTCCTGACACCCAATTATTTTTGTTTAGTGGACCAAAAGCTACTGAGTTTGAATCACAGACTTGCGATTTTATTACTTTTTTCCTAAAAGAAAAATTAATGAATTTAAACGCCACATGGCCCCAAATTCTCCGCTATTTTTTCCTGCTTCACCATGACCCAATTCAAGATATTACGTCATGCATCACATACTGGGCTTTCCCTGTTCGCGCAAGGCATTGTAGGATACAAATTTGAAACAGGAGAGAAAAATGGAGGACGCGAGCATGCGAATAAAACATGAGACTGACTACAGCAACAGAAAGTGAGAAAAGACGTTATGTTGCAAAGGAAAGGAAACGCAGGACCAAACTAATAAATATCGGCGGTCAGCGAGCACCTCGGTGTGATCAGCTGTTCATTTAGCGACAGAATGATATAACGGTCAGTGCACGGTCAAAGTAAATCTGTAGATGACAGTAATGCAACACTGGATGCCAGCTGCTGTAAAACCCAAAAGAAGGTGGTGGTAAACCTGCGCATGCGCACACGGACTTCCTCTGTCTGCTTGACTGCGTGAAGCGAACGATTTCATGCAAATTATTTGCTTGGGAATCCCCTCAAATTAAATAACTTCCCAGCCACAGAATGGCCTGGGGGTTTTTTTTAGTTTTTTTTTTTTTTAAGATATTACAAAAATAAACATATAAATCACAACGACCAAATTTCAGAGGGAACTAAATTTCACCGATTTTATGAAATCGAAAGGCCGTCTACTTTTAATAATCTGAGTGGGTCTATGTACATTTCTGAATCCATGCTGATTTCAGAAAACCCAGAATAAATTAAAATTTGAGCACTAAATTCTTATCTTTTTTCCTATTAAAAGATGTATACTGTAGAATCATTCGGACCCAGAAAAAAGAACAGTTAAAAGCCCAATATTGCTCTGACATTCATGTCCATGATGAGTGTCTAAACATACACACACACACACAAAATATTATATATATATATATATATATATATATATATATATATATATATATATACACACACACACACACACACACACACACACACACACTCTCTGCCTTGAAAAAGTATTCATACCCCTTGAACTTTTCAAATTTTTCCACCTTACAACCACAAACTTAAAAGTTTTTTATTGAGATTTTATGTGATAGACCAACACAGAGTAGCACATAATTCTGAAGTGAAACGAAAATGATAAATGGTCTTCAAAATTTTAAACAGGCGGCACGGTGGTGTAGTGGTTAGCGCTGTTGCCTCACAGCAAGAAGGTCCGGGTTCGAGCCCTGTGGCCGGCGAGGGCCTTTCTGTGCGGAGTTTGCATGTTCTCCCCGTGTCCGCGTGGGTTTCCTCCGGGTGCTCCGGTTTCCCCCACAGTCCAAAGACATGCAGGTTAGGGTAACTGGTGACTCTAAATTGACCGTAGGTGTGAATGTGAGTGTGAATGGTTGTCTGTGTCTATGTGTCAGCCCTGTGATGACCTGGCGACTTGTCCAGGGTGTACCCCGCCTTTCACCCGTAGTCAGCTGGGATAGGCTCCAGCTTGCCTGCGACCCTGTAGAACAGGATAAAGCGGCTACAGATAATGAGATGAGATGAGAAAATTTTAAACAAATAAAAATCTGAAAAATGTGGTGTGCATTAGTATTCAGCCTCCTGTACTCTGATACCTCTAAATACAATCCAGTGCAATCAATTGCCTTCAGAAGTCATCTAATTAGTTAATTAGAGTCCTACTGTGTGTAATTTACTCTCAGCATAAATACACTTGTTCTGTGAAGGCCTCAGTGGTTTGTTAGAGAACACTGAAGAACAAACAGCATCATGAAGACCAAAGAACTCACCAGACAGGTCAGGGATAAAGTTCTGGAGAAGTTTAAAGCAGGGTTAGGTTATAAAAAAATATCCCAAGCTCTGAACATCTCAAGAAGCACTGTTCAATCCATCATTCAAAAATAGAAAAAGTATGGCACGACTGCAAACCCACCAAGACATGGCCGTCCACCTAAACTGACAGAGCGAGTAAGGAGAGCACTGGTCAGAGAAGCAGCCAAGAGGCCCATGATCACTCTGGAGGAGCTGCAGAAATCCACAGCTCAGGTGGGAGAATCTGTGCACAGGACAACTATAAGTCATACACTTCACAAATCTGGCCTTTCTGGAAGAGTGGCAAGAAGAAAGCCATTGTTGAAAGACAGGCATAAGAAGCCATGTAGGGGACACGGCAAACATGTGGAAGAAGGTGCTTTGGTCAGATGAGACCAAAGTTGAACTTTTTGGCCTAAATGCAAAGTGCTATGTGTGGTGGAAAACTAACACTGCTCATCACCCTGCACACACCATCCTCACTGTGAAACATGGTGGTGGCAGCATCATGCTATGGGGATGCTTTTCTTCAGCAGGGACAGGGAAGCTGGTCAGAGTTGATGGGAAGATGGATGGAGCTAAATACAGGGCAATCCTGGAAGAAAACCTGTTGGAGGCTGCAAAAGACTTGAGACTGGGAAGGAGATTCACCTTCCAGCAAGACAATGACCCTAAACATACAGCCAGAGCTACAATGGAATGGTTTAGATCAAAGAATATTCATGTGTTAGAATGGCCCAGTCAAAGTCCAGACCTAAATCCCATTGAGCATCTGTGGCAAGACTTGAAAATTGCTGTTCACAGACGCTCTCCATCCAATCTGGCTGAGCTTGAGCTTTTTTGCAAAGAAGAATGGGCAAAAATTTCAGTGTCTAGATGTGCAAAGCTGGTAGAGACATACCACAAAAGACTTGCAGCTGTAATTGCAGCAAAAGGTGGCTCTACAAAGTATTGACGCAGGGGGGCTGAATACTAATGCACAACACATTTTTCAGATTTTTATTTGTTTAAAATTTTGAAGACCATTTATCATTTTCATTTCACTTCACAATTATGTGCTACTCTGTGTTGGTCTATCACATAAAATCTCAATAAAAAACTTTTAAGCTCGTGGTTCTAAGGTGGAAAAATGTGAAAAAGTTCAAGGGGTATGAATACTTTTGCAAGGCACTGTATACACACACACACACACAGTAAAAGTTTGTACACCGCGACTCATTCGTAGGTTTTTCTGTATTTTGACTGTTTTCTACATTGCAGAACAATACTGAAGACATCAAAACTATGAAATTAAATGTGGAAGATATGTTCACGTGGAATGCTTTTCAATCAACAGGTGCCTCGTCCAAAGTTAATTAATGCGATTTCTTGCCTTCTTAATGTGTTTGAGATCAAACAGTAAATAATTAAAAAAAAAAAAAAAAAAACACAGTAAATAGCCCTATTCCACAACTGTAGTAATCCATATATCAAGAACCGCTCAACTAAGTAAAAAGAAACGATATACATCATTACTTTAATACATGAAATGTCTTAATAAAAAAATAAAATAAACAAACAAACAAAAAACCCCACTGAATTAGGAGGTGTGTCCAAACTTTTGAGTGGTACTGTATCTCTCGATCAGCCATAACATTAAAAACTCACTGACCGGTAAAGTGAATAACATTGATTATCTCATTACAGCAGCTCTAAAGGGAGCGGATATATTAGGCAGAAAGTAAACAGTCAGTTTTCGAAGCTGATTTGTTGGAAGCAGGAAAAATGGGCAAGCTGAGACATTAAAGCTTTTTATATTCTGTAAAACAACTCCACTGACCATTTCAGAGCAGGAATTATCTCAAGCTTTCCAAATGAGAATATTTCATTTTTATTATTTTACAGCACTGTAACTATTGTCTGCTGTAGTGCTAGAAGTCTGTAACCGAAAATAAGAGCGTGCCTCTGTGGGTCACATTCCATGCATAATGAGGCCAAAGCGCGGCGGCATCTCCTCTCCCAAACCAAACGCATCCGCGGCTCCACTCCTTAAATAGCCCGAGTATCCTGGATGAAGCAGTACGGCGTGATGCCGATAATCACAGCTGGAGCGGTTATTTTTACAAGATATGATGACCCTGAAATACTCCTCACCGAACTCCTTGACACCAAGCTTCAAGAGCTCTAAAAATATTTTCAAATCCTTAAAATGTGTTTGTGTTCGGATTGTGACCCGGAGCTGTAATGTCTGTGTACTGCTGAACCAAAAATATTCAGTTTCAGTCTGCAGAGACTGTGTGTGTGTGTGTGTGTGTGTGTGTGTGTGTGTGTGTGTGTGTGTGTGTGTGTGTGTGTGTGTGTCTTATTCAGTCTAAATCACACACCAGAGAGAAACATGGTGGAACAGCAGGCTCTCGGCCTCCGCTTCCCCAAACATGGCTCATTTAAGAGGGGAATTCCCAACAGCTCCTGCAAGGTGACTCCTCACAGCTGCACACACACACACACACACACACACACACACACACACACACACACACACACACACACACACTCTCTCTCCAGGTTCCTCACACTGCCAAAGATCTCAGCAGTTATTCAGTTGGATCCAATAAAACATACACAAAGGGAGATTCACAGGTGAGACGGCATCTGCTGACATTAAACTCAGACAAAACGTATCACAATAATCATGTTTACACCACATGCTCTTCAAATCTATTCATTTGTAGAGCACTTTTAATGGGCATCGTCACAAAGCAGCTTTAGAGAAAAACAAATTCCAGATATAAATTTTACATGTATAAATGTATACATTTATCCCGAATGAGCAAGCACGAGGCGACGGTGGCAAGAAAAAAAACTCCGAGGCAACATGAGGAAGAAACCTTAGGGGTGTTCACACTAGGGGTCGACCGATAATCGGCCTGGCCGATATATCGGGCCGATATTCTGCATTTTTAGGGTTATCGGTATCGGCCATAATTTCCACCGATATGCCGATAACATGCCTTTTTGCAGCCATTTCGTTCCTAACGCGACCGTCACTGCACGTCCTTTCCTGCACTCGCCTCTCTGAGTTCAAGAACACGGTCCCGCCCACCACAACATCTGATTTGTTTGGCACAAGAGATGTAGCCAATCGACACGCACAGCTAAACACTCTGAACTGTTTCAAGGCGCCCGTATCAAGGTAAGGACACGCTGCTTTTCCCGCAATAAGTCACAAACACACAAGTTGCAAAAGCACAACATCATTATATGTTTACATTCTTCATCTACTACTCGTTAAAACTGTCCATTTGCATCTGTGTAGCCAGGCAAACTTAGCTTACGGAAGGAAGCACTTGAATTAGCCTACAACCAACTAGTCTCGCTGAAACAGCATAACGTAGGCTGCGGTCATTTTTAAATCCCCGTCTGGAAACGTTGTGAATGTGTCAGTAGTTCTACTCGAACAGTAGAATGACAGCCATACAGAGAGGTGGTCAAGGGAAGACGAAATAAAACGTAGGGTTTATGCTCTGTAGGCTAGCGCAAGCCTACTGGCTATTTGTTATGGTGATGAGTAAACTTCATGACGTGACTTGTGCTCAAAAAGCGCATTGCACTTGTATATGTTAGGTAACTTTATAAAGCGCTATTTGAACATTTAAACAAGCCAGGTGTGACTAGTATTTATAATTCTTGCACAAGTGATTCTCCTCGCTAGCGCTTCTGATTCGGAAAGCGATATACTCTTAAAGGAGCAGCCGCTCCTAATAAGGAGTGATAGCCTACTTTACTGTATGTTTGATTTTACTTTTTAAAAAACGCTGCAGGCAGCTCCCTACACTTGATTTGCTATTTAAAAACTACTTGAAGTTGGTAAGTCTTACTTAGTGCTTAGTGTAAAAGAATCCAGAGTGTATTTTCATTTATTTTCCACTGAAAATGGTGAGCTGTAATATAGTAGGGAGTGATTTATTTTTTTATTGGTGAATATTTATTTTATTATTTTATTTCTCATTTTATTCTAACTAATGTTTGACTTTATTGTACAAATGCTGCTGGCATCTCCCTGCACAAAATTTCATGTTCAATTTTACAATTAAACATACATTTCATGGATATGAAGGTCTGTGTCAGTGTGTGCTATGTTTAATTTCATGTGAATTATAATGTTTACATTTATCGGTTGCACATATCGGTTATCGGCATCCCAATTCCATAATAATCGGTATCGGCCCTGAAAAAAAAAAAAAACATATCGGTCGATCCCTAGTTCACACGGCACATATTTGCATCGATGCTGCACCGATGTATTTTGTTGCGATATATCTTACACCAGTGTAAATTTTGTGGAGCGTTCACACGTCACAAACCTGCTTACTAGAGAGAAGCGTGTTAGCACCGGTGCAGCCCCACTTGCGTTCACATGGCAGGTTTTGCGACCGTGCTATACGATAGTAATAATGCGGAAATTAAATATGCGCATGCATGAAAATGTACTTCCTTTTCCCGGTTGTCATGGCATCACCAAGCGCCGGGAAAACAACGTGGATGAAGACACCAGTGTTGCCAGATACTGCTGACGTTTTCCAGCCCAAAATACGTTCAAATCTGCCAAAATGCACTTAAAACCGCCCAATCTGGCAACACTGGAAGACACGCAGTTCTGTTGCTGTTGATATTCGCCATTTTGGAAGCGCAAAATAGCAGGATGCAAATTATGCAATGCCCGTATGTAATCAGCTCTCCTCACACGTAGCGAGTCTACCCCTGTAGCGTTCAGACGTCCCATTTTATAATCGGTGCTGCCCCGCAAACTAGCATTTACTCCGGAGTAAATTTCTTAAACCACCTCCCGAGCAGGGTTAGATTTGCACCGGTTTAAGCAGCTTTCAGGGGCTACACCGGTATAACTTTGTACCGTGTGAACGCTCTACCGGGGCAGCCCCAGTGCTACACCGGAGTAAAAGTTGCCGTGTGAACACCCCTCTTGTGAGGAATCAGACTCAAGGAACTCATCCCAGACAGCTGTGACAGTAATACAGCTGCAAATCACAGGTTTGTATTCATTAATTCGAAGAAATTATTGTTACTAGGGTAACAGCTTATTCACAGGGACTTGGACAGCAGACGTGCCACATAAATGGATTTTTAAAAAATAAATTAAAAAACCCCACTATGTCGAGTCTCCAGCGTCGGCTCTTTGTAATAGTCGGAGGTAAAAGTGGAATAAAGTTTTCCAACATCTTCAGGACACAGGAGTTTACTTTTTTGTCTCATTAACTTTGAGAGAGAATAAGAGAGAGGCAGGTGAGGGAACAGCTGTTTATAGCTGCTATAACGTAAACGAGAACACGAACTAACTTGTTTTGTGGGCTTTCTACAACATTAAATATACCTGTAAATGGATAAAAGTTCATTCTTTAATCAATAAAATATTGTAAATGCTGGTAATTTTCTGTGATAAGAGGCCTCAAACACTTGGGGATATGCTGTTATAGGAAAATAATCAACTTCAGGGCAGTAACTGGAACTCCACTTCATCACACCACCCAGATGTTGACTTTTTTTTTTTTTTTTTAAACAGCAACACACAAGTGTTTTATTCCTTGCTTATCAGGTCGAAGAGTAATGTAATTCACATTAATGAAATTTAAAATTTTTCCTTAAAAGAAATTAAATGACAAAACTCTACAGCACCAGTTTTCTTATTATTATTTTTTTTATTACTACTTCAGACCAAAGACTAAAAAAGCATTATAAGAAAATGTCTCATGTGAAACTACAAGGGAATAAAAAGTATGGTTTATCAGACAACACCACGCAGTCACTCGATAACAAACTGATATCAAAATTAATGGCCAACTTCGTTTTACAGGTTCGACAGCTCTTTCAGACTATTCCTCAGTACGTAATCCTTACAGACGCACATTTGCGGTTTCACTTAAGCTCGGAGTATCACACACTCGTCTAGTCTCCACCTCGCGGTCCCAGAAGGCCGTTCATGAACGTGGAACAGGAAGTGGCCACACAAATGCAGGAAACAATCGGGAAGGTCATGCTGTTCACGTCAGGAAGGCCATGAACACGGCGCCACTGTTTCCTCTACCACACACACACACCTATCGCACAACACTCACTCACTCACATACACACTTGGCTTGCTGTCTTATTGCCCAGCAGCCAAACCGTGCACCCTGTTATTAATACAGCTAAGGCTTGGGAAAATAAAGCCTGACACTCAACTGGGACTACTCACATGGCTAAAAACAAATTCCCATCATGCCCTGCAGCACTACTAATCATTGCTTATGATGACATAGTACCTGTCCTGCCAGCTATCAGTTATAATATGTTAAGAACAAAAGACAATGGAGTTACTGTTAACACGCCAAAGATAATTGTTTTCCTGTAACAGCATGTCCTGAAGTGTTTTATTCTTCTTATATCACTATTACAATGCCCATGCAATAATTTATCACTGAGATTAGCGCAGCTATAAACAGTCGTTCCCTCACAAGTCTCAGTTTTCTCTCGAAGTAAATACGACAAACAAGGCTCGTTACTGACAAAGCACCAAGTGTAAGCGCCTCGGTCCTGAAAATGTCAGAAAACAAAAAGTTACAGCTTGTTATTAAAAAAAAAAAAAAAGGGCGCCGATGGAGACTTCTTCCATAGATGCTAAATAAACATCTCTAAAATATCAACTATTAGGCCCTGTTTACATTATTTCGAATCAGCGGATCATCAGATTAACGTTTTTAAAACGATTCGCGTACACACACAAAATTTCTGTGCCTGCAACAAAACCGTTCCCCATGCACACAGCAACGCCAATACACGGATACGCTAATCACATGACTAATTAGACGGCACGTCACATGATCCCAGTGCATATCGGGCATGCGCAAGTCACTCACCACTTGCAAGTGGAAGGATGTCGTTGTAAAAAATGAAGTATGCCAGTCTGTTATCGGCCGTACTGGTACTACAATGACGCCTTTTTCACACCATGTATGGCCTTCGTGTTTATGCTAGAAGGATCTAACAGTGTTCGGTACACTCTTCACCTCGCAGAACGGCCGTTTTTTGCGATTACAACAAGACTATTTAGTGCTACGGTAACCAACACACTTCCTGTATTGCTCATTCACTTAATGACTTCCTCAACACACTTCCTGTATTGCTCATTCACATGACCAACGTGGCATGACCAACGCCAGCGAATCAGGAAGGTGGAGGTCACAGTGACGTTGTCCAATGACGACGTCAGCTAGAGCTCAGCACAGTGTATCCTCGTTCCTCAATGTTTACACAGCACCGGATCAGATACGTACTGGGTTGAATACGTGGGCCCTGGCGGATTCAAACTGTTCCGCCTGTGGAGTCGTTTCCCGGCGTTTTAATGTGCACGGATAGTGCATCCGCAACGAAAACGATACGGTCTAATGTAAACACCACCTTATGCTATCCACATTCACTGGATATGAGCAATCTCGCACTCTGATGGGCTATTTGACTACTAGGCTATCAGCTCGTATATCATGAGTAGAGAAAAACAAAATGGCGGAGCGTATTGCTGAACCAACCAAGGATGAAATAAAAACTCGACTCAAAAACAAAACCCCAATAACTGTAATCAAGTACTTAAAAGAAACAGAAATAGCTAAAAGAATAGTTTATTTGTTCTCCCCAGACAGCGCCTGTTCCACACTCCAGCCCAGTCGGTGGCGGTAATGCACCTTTAAGTTGGTTTGCCAACCACCAAAAAAAAAACCCTAAAGAAGAAAAAGAAGAAAACTCCCTCCAAAAAATACCAGATATTAAAAAAAAATAAATAAAATAAAAAATAATAAGTATTTGATGGTAAGAACGCATCTTTTTTCATTTTTCAAGAATTATCATCGCATTTTTCACAAATGGCTCCGGTCATTTCGCCGGTTTGTTTACATTCTAAGCCGAAATTATTTAGTCAGACATTTTGTATAAAGTTTTTATTTATCAAATTTGCAAAAAATAAAAATGCTCTTTTTCAAAATCCAGTCAAAGTGGATATAGTAAGAGAGTTATTCCACTTACTCAATCTCATCGTACACGGCTTATAGCTCGCTCGGTGCAACGCTCCTCGTCGGCTATCAGCTCACGTACGACTCGATTTCGTGGAATAACTGTTAAATATATATTTGTCTTCATTTCGTAACAATTTTAAATCTCTTTACTATGCTAGACAATCATTATGAGGACATGTCAATATTGTCTGGCAAAATCTGTGAATCGGTCTGTTAGGTTCACACATTTATTGTCACGACAATAAAATGACCCCGCCCCCAGCTCCTGCTTGCTTCTAGTCCAGAGCACTTCTAAACAAACACAAGCTGAAATGCTAAACCTATTTCTATTTAAACAGACCCTTATTTTACAAGTCTGGACATAATAAATGTCTCGCCCAAAACGTTATTTACAATTGTTGCCATGGTTACACTACAGTAAAGTAGGCCTGATTTATCCTGCTGGATACACGCAAGGATTTATTCATGAATCATTTGCAGAAGCATTTAAACAAGAAATACCATGAAATTCCAGTTATTTGGGATAAACGTGCGCATTCTACATTACACTCCTGAGTGTGTAGATTTCTGCAGAAGGGACACGATAATGTGAAATCTGACTGACTGGCTTCAAAGTGTACAGCTGGCAATGAGTTACTGTGATCATTTAAACCAATCTCAGCCGTTTCACATTGAAGACTAAAGAAAGTGATCCAAAAGAAAAAAAAAAAAATCAATTGATTAAAGACAAATAATGCCGCTTTTCCACTACCAACGCGGCTGAGTTGGGCTGAGCCGTGCCGTGCTGAGTCGGGCTGAGCCGTGCCGTGCTGAGTTGAGCTGAGTGGGGCTGTTGGAGTTGCATTTCGACTACAACCGCGCTGAACCGTGCTGGCTGGAAGTGGGTGGACACATTGGGTGGAGTTAGCGAAAGTGGGTGGACGTCACGTGATGTCGTTAGGCGGCGCAAACAGTGACATCAGTGACCTTTTAAGCGGTAGTCTCACGACCCGGATAGTAAACAATAAACATGGAGGACATGGAGTCGTTAGTGTTGCTGGTCTTGGTGCTGTGGCTTGTTGTCACCGACAACGCCAACAGATACTGGCAAGAGCGTATAGATGAGGCGAGGCGCATAAGGCTTCATAATTCTCGTAATTCTCCTTCTTCCGGGTTTACGGTGTTTACAGATCCCAGCGTGCTCGCGGGGCGTGTGTGGGCATGTGAGGACACTCCTCCTCACCAATCAGTGCACAGGGGAGTGTCTGCTCACGCCCCTAGCCCCACTCAGCTCAGTTTGGCTCGCTTCAGCCCCACTCCAAAACCGTGCGAGTTTTGGGGGCTGAGCAGGGCTGAAGCGAGCCGAGTCGTGCTGTTCTTAGATAGTCGAAACGCGAGCCGTGTCGGGCTGAAGTGAGCTGAAGTGAGCTGAAAAAGGGTAGTGGAAAAGGGCCATAAGACTAGCCTTTTAACAAAGACAAAAAGTAATGGCACCCTAGAAAAGGAGGACACGTTAGTGTGCGTTACTGGAAGGTTTAGTGCATGCCATGCTCAGGTTGCACTCTTTTAATCATTGTTTTGCTGTTTTCAGGATTCCCTTTGTGATTCACGGAGTTGTGTGCGCATGGCAAAATGTAGATCGGCTGTGCTGTGAATCGAAGATGGACCCGAGTATGAAGAAAATCACAAAATTATAAATCTGACAGGAAAAATTAGGTTCCGTTTGGTGAAAAACCAAACCATTCACACGCTGCTTTACTAAATGACTAAACAAACGAGACTCAATGTTATTTGTACTTTAAAATACCTTCAGTAACCCAGAACTTAAGGATTCTTTTCGAGTAGTTGTGGTTGCTTTATTATTAGTATTAGTATTATTAGTATTAGTATTATTAGTAGTAACAGGAATCCAAAAGCCCCATCCTAAAGCAGCTTCGACAGAAAGCCATTTCAGGCTGTGTCCAGATCCAGCCCTGTGCACTCCGTCTGCACTCCTGTTCCAAGCTTGCTGGGATTATTTTGAGGTCAGCAGTGTGAGCGCTGATATACGACTGCGTTTGGCTTGAGCTGGAGCTCTTAATAAGGGCAGAGCTCTCGCACTCACTGCGGCTAAAAGAGGATGAAATGATCCCACATGATGCAGGCGAACATTCCCGCATTTAATACATCCCCCTAAATCTAATCCGTCGGTTTATTCTGATAACCGCAACGAATAAAATCAGAGTAGTAATGACAGGAAAATTTCCATCAATCATGATGCTCAGTGATCGTTTAGAGTAATAATAGGTAGCGATGCATTTGTCTCAGAGGACGCGTCTGATTTTACACACACACGTAGCTGAGGTTTACTCTCATAACATTTTCACTGCAATATTTGCATTAAATTCGACAAAATCGAATCCATTACACATCTTTAAACTGGTGTGTGAATTTTTACCATGTTTTACAATATCAGTAGAAATATTCATCATTAGGGCTTAAATCTGATGGGTTTACTGATATTAGTGTTGGGTTTGAATCATTTTTGACTTATGACAAGTATATACAATATCTAAAAGTACTGAAGGCAAGACACGGTCCATTTGTCTCGTGAATTATTTT
Source organism: Neoarius graeffei (assembly GCF_027579695.1). NCBI lineage: Eukaryota > Metazoa > Chordata > Actinopteri > Siluriformes > Ariidae > Neoarius > Neoarius graeffei. Next base: position 35,698,300 of record NC_083583.1, on the reverse strand, counting down.
CAGATTTTTTTGGACGAACTGCAGCTATTCATCCAAAAATCAATCTGTTACATGTCTGCTCAAACTGGAGTGATATTGCTACATTTCACTCAAAGTCCAACGAGGAAAAACCAGAGCGTCAGTAGCTCACACGGTACCATGAGAAACAAGACTCGTTTATAAATTAGCTAAGCTGCTCTTCATGAGAACAATTAGAACAGTTTGATCTTCCAAACAAAATAATCCAAATCAAAACCCAGTGAACTCAGGAAGGAGGAGCGATTTTTGTGAACTATGGACGGATGGACGGACGCCATGTGATGGCAATAGCTCGTCGCCCTACGACCGGTGAGCCAACAAAGAAAACTTCCCTTTAACTCGGAATTCCTGCTTGTAAACTCAAGATGGTCTCCTCAACTCCGAGTTCAGCAAGTGATATCAAATCGACATGGCTGCTCACATCATCAGCAGGAACCAAAACACTACTTCTTTCTTTATTTGTTAGCTTAATCATTAAACATCCAGGCAAATTCACTTGTTAAACCTATAAACTGACTATATACAGTTCACATTTCTGTCTTCTTTTGATATTTTATTCCTACAGTACATAGGAACGCGTCATGGATCTGATTTCAAATTCAAGAAAAAAAAAAAATCAAATCATTCACATAACCGCACTCCTCTTCCTCTTGTGATAAGCGGTTTCATTTTCACAATGTTACGATTTTGCTTTTGCCCTTCATGTGACGTCACATTCTATAAGGCTACCATTTTAAAGACTGAACAGAGGACAGAGTGTCAGTGTTACTGTATCTGTGCTTCATTCATTCGATTTTATTTTCATTTATACTGCTAAATGACTGCTCATCACTACATACAAAACACCCTCAACAAGCAGCGGCAGAATCCCGTCATGCTGCCTTGTAGCTGTTAGCTAGCTCACTATGTTATGGGAAAACTGGGAAGTTTACATCAGCAGGAAGCATCACTAATATTAGCCGAAGCTAGTCAGTTAGCCGATATGGACTTCCCTTCTGTACGATGACAGTTTTTCTCCGCCCGATGGAACGGTTTATGTTTTATGGCAGTGGTTCTCAACCGGGGGGGCGCGCCCCCCTGGTGGGGCGCGGAGGTACTCCAGGGGGGTCGCGAGTAGGCTTCATGTATGGAGGAAAAAAAAAATCTGGGGCTAACAGGCTATAGTAGCTAAGCAGATGCAACACATTTACCCATGTCAAAATGCAGGACATTGGACTATTACATACAAATCAATACTATTATAAAATCTATCATCAATCTATCATAAAATCTTGTGTGTAGGTTATTTTAAGCCCGTGACGCAAACATGACGCAACGTCACGTGAGTGAGTCTGCATACCGTGGCCACCGTGTGAGTGCTTGCCACACACACACACTAGTCTGGTTTCTTGCCGAGTTAACTCGTGCCGACTCTCGCTAGTCTACTATCATCAATCCATCGATACAGCGCGAAACCCAAACAGTCTTTTTAAAGACTACTACCCCACACTGTATTTTTGCTTTCCCCATTTCAGCTCTACCCAAATAATTTGTTGTTTTTGTTGTTTTCTTACTGCTAGTCTACTATGGATAATGCTACTACTGCTGCTACTGCTACTACTACTACTACTACTAATAATAATAATAATCTAGCCCAGGGCTATCTATCTATCTATCTATCTATCTATCTATCTATCTATCTATCTATCTATCGGTCGATATAAGGTGCTGTAGGTCGGGTGGCGTCACTGCGGGTGAGTGTGTTTGGGGGGGGGATGGGGGGGGGCGAGAAGAGGGGCCCCCAACTGCAATGAACCAGCTTTGGTGGGGCCCAGGTTGCAAAAGGTTGAGAACCCCTGTTTTATGGAATTAGCATTTCAGGGGAAGTCCATAAGGAACATGGTCTATTTTATTCTCTTCTGAAAAAAGTGAGTCATTTTAGTCATCTCATCTCCAATGACATTTGCTTTGTGTACAAAAGCTGGAAATTCAAATACGGTAACCGTGACAGAAAAATCATGTGACTGACATGCTGTGATAAGGTGTGCAGTGATTTACACACAGCTGTATGTGCGACCATGTGAGAAGAGAGAACGCTGTGAACTTGTAAAAGTGCTCTCTGTGTGTGTGTGTGTGTGTGTGTGTGTGTGTGTGTGTGTGTGTGTGTGTGAGAGAGAGAGAGAGAGAGAGAGAGAGTTAGTTTTAGAGAGAGAGTGAGAGAGAGAAAGAAAAATGATGTGTGTTGGTGTTATGTAAATATGCCTTTTAAAAGTACAGTCATTGATAACGAGGCCTTCAGATCCCTCAGGACTTCCTGTTACACTAATGAATGGAGGCTGGTGTAGCACAACATGTGCGCGCGCGCACACACACACACCGAAACCAATGCAATATACACCAGGATGCGAATACCGCTCAGAAGCAGGTCAGTTCTCTGATACACACCACACATAATAATGAAAATAAGGTCATGTGATCTAACAGCTTTAATCTGTCTGCATTTTTCTCCCGCAGTGCCATACTCGAGGACACACATGTATCACATCACTTCCTGTACAGACAGCTAACACATACAAACTTCATCCAACATGCACACACAGCTGTGGTTCGCGTGTAATAAATAAACTATACATTACACAGTGATATTTAACACACAAAGACTTGACCTGCGTTCATGCTGGAAAACAACAAAACAAGCGCTCTGTTTTCAACACGTGCACAACACGGAGCTGTGACTGTAGCAACAAAGTGACATTTAAATTAAGATTTGATCACTGTTACGCAAAATCATTCTGACACGAAAGAAGCAACAAATACAACTGAGTGGTAATCGCTCCTCAAATGACTCCTCGGGCCAGTCCTATAGTGCGTGTGGTCTGACGTTTTGTCAAATCCCGGCTCACAAATTTCGCTCCTACCTGTGGTTAGTTCCCACAAAAAAGAAAACAAGAGTGCTCTGAGAGCACAATATCCCCTGCTGGCAACTATACCTAAGCTATAATACCATAACTCTGGTAAAACACAACTGAATGGAATGAAACTACAATGTGTATGACCGACATATAACAAAGAATCCTGCCATGTTTCGTGAAATTCCTCCAAAATTGCGAGAGGAGCTGATTTCAAAAGGTGAGTACCCTTCCCAGGATGGACAGACGGACGGATGGATGTCACCACGACATAATCCAGCTTCAGGCCTTTCGGCCAGCGAGGGATAAAAATCCTTATGACAGTGGTTTCATCTTATCCAGTCATATACGACCTCTCATTAAGTGCGTATAGAGACATTCTGGAGAAAAATAAAGTTGGAGTGGACACAGCTAGTAGAATTAGCTTGCTTTACTAATCTGAAAACGCAGCTAGTGCGAAGTCAAGCACATAACATCAAGTAAATACATGTAGTGAGGGCTAGCATACCTGACACACAGCTCTCTGACTCAGACGGTTAAAATCACAGAAAAAAAACTGTTTAAAAAAGAAAAATAATACTTAAAGAGTCTTTGATTAGATAATTCCTGCAGTGATTAATGTGTTTCAGCTCGCAACAATTCTTTTAACCCGAACTGATGCAGTGAGTAGCTTTTCATTTCTTAAACAACCCTGTCGGAGGGCAGATCCCATGGCCGTGGAAAAAAAAATGTTACTGGGCTTAAGAAGAGTCAAATTATTGGCCTGCATCGAGAAACGAAAACAACTAAGGAGATTGCTGAAACAGGCGTATGGTAGGCATTAGTAAGTAGGTAAATAAAAAAAATCAAGGTTTTTTATTCATTTATTTTACACACACACACAATTTGAGAGAGAGAGAGAGAGAGAGAGAGAGAGAGAGAGAGAGAGAGAGAGAGAGCTTGGAGAGAGATTTTCCCCTCAGACATGTTTTCTCTCTCAGCACCTGATTAAAGACGCAATAATGGACTTTTATTTATCTCACATTATGACGATGGGACAAAACACAGCGCTTGGAGTGTGTCTGCACAGGGAACAAACATCACCACTCATCCTCCCAGTGATGAATAAAAAGCTTTTCTGCTCTGCTGGACTCGCCAACATCATATATTTGCATAATGAGCAAAAGAAATGACACCCATACTCCACAGGTGGAAAAGTACTGAGACACTGTACTCAAGTGGAAGTTTCAAGAATGTGTCAATCTTACTCGGGTCAAAGTGGAATTATTCAGCCACACATGTAAAGGAAAAAAAAGTTACAAGTGGCTTTTTTCTCCCCCAATGGTATTGTTTTATTTATATATATATATATATATATATATATATATATATATATATATATATATATATATATAAACCATGTGTGCATGATTGTGTGGGTGTATGGATCTGATATCTGATCTACCTTTAAGGAGTAAATGTTCGGAGATTAACTGCCATTTCCTGTAAGTGAAAATCTGACTTGTTGCTGAGCTGATTACATTTCGCTACTGGAATTGCAGGCCTTACCCGAGATCAGCAAAGAATACATGCAAAGCTTTACCCTCTCACTGTTACAAAGCACTTCACCATATCAACAAATTAATTATTTAATCTTTACGTGGAGAGTCTGCTGTGAACGAGCCATTACCATGGAAACAATAACGTATTCGATCCAACACATTAAAATAAACTGGCTGCACTATTATCAGATCCAGGCATGTCATAATTCACCCAATTTGATTCAATTCACAACACTGGGTTCACAATTCAATTTTCCCAAGACATGGGAAAAAAAAAATTAGAAATGAAGAAAATTTTATTTAAAAAAAAAAAATTCTTTTCCCCTTCTTTTTCAACTTAAATATTCCTTTTATGAGACAAAACATTTGTTTCATTTTCTTAACAACCAACAATAATTATTTGTAAAGGCTGGAGTAAAATATAATATAGTCTATTAACCAAAATATTCCTTTCATTAAAAAGAAAAAAAATAGAGGCCTTAATAAACTTTTATGAACAATTGTACTGCCTCTATTTGCTTCTCTTTTCTTTATCTTTCAGCATTTTGCAAAAATAGAGCTCTGATTTCTTCTTAAATCTATTTGTACAGTCAATCACACAACATCTCTTTCCCATTTTAGATCTTGTGTGTGTGTGTGTGTGTGTGTGTGTGTGTGTGTGTGTGTGTGTGTGTGTAGCATTAGAGCTTTGTTACATCCGTCTAGGGTGAAGTCACGTGTATTCCAACTATTGTCTGTTATTGTGCCCTCTGCTATCTAAACAATGCAATTACAGCGAGGAAAAACTAAGCGACTGCACCACCTGATATTCACGATTCACTTTTATTTCGTCGATTCAAATCACCAAATTCGTATCACAATTTATCGTCACATGATATATGGTTACATGCCTAGTTGGGGGGCTAGATGTGTGTTTAGTCATGTTGGAAAAGTGCACGACGACCAAGGGCACGGAGTGATGGTAGCATCTTCTCTTTCAGTATAGAGCAATACATCTGTGAATTCATGATTCCATCAATGAAATGCAGCTCACCGACACCAGCAGCACTCATGCAGCCCCACATAAGGACACTGCCACCACCATGTTTCACTGTAGGCACCAGGCATTTTTCTTTGTATTCCTCACCTTTGTGACGCCATACAGTTTTGAAGCCATCAGTTTCAAAAACATTTATCTTGGTCTCATCACTCCAGAGTATAGAGTCCCAGTAGTCTTCATCTTTGTCAGCATGGGCCCTGGCAAACCCTAGGCGGGCTTTTTTGTGCCTGGGCTTTAGGAGAGGCTTCTTTCGTGGATGGCATCCATGCATGCCATTCCTCTTCAGTGTATGCCGTATTGTGTCACGGGAAATAGTCACCCCAGTTTGGCTTTCTACTTGTTTAGATAACTGCAGTGAACTTGCAGGCCAAGTTTCTTCAACCCTTCTCATCAGAAGACGCTCCTGTCGAGGTGTTAACTTCCGTAGACAACCTGGACGTCTCTGTGAGATGGTTTTGCTACAGTATTCTGACTGATAAGTAAAGCTTTGCTGATCTTCTTGTAGCCTTCACCTTTGTGGTGTAAAGAAATTATGTTCTTTGGGGAATTCTGAAGAGACAAGTTGAGCATCACTCTCCATCCAGCATCCAGTCACTAAACGAGGTCATTGTTGAAGAATGGAAAAAGATTGATGTTGCAAAATGTCGCCAACTTGTTCATTCCATGCCTAGAAGACTTGGTGCGGTCATTAAAAATCATGGAGGCCATACAAAGTACTAGATGTAGTGGTTTTTGTTGTGGGGTGTACTCATTTTTGCACCACCCTAATTTGAGTAAAACTGAAAAAATGTGTAATCTAAGTTATATTATTAACCTTACTTTCACGTTATAAGTTAAACAGATGTTATATTAAACTTTGTCTTGTCAACATTTTGGAAATTGTTTGTGTTCATTGAGATATTGTTTAAAATGTTACTTTTCAAAGGGGGTGCACTCATTTATGCTGAGCACTATATATATATATATATATATATATATATATATATATATATATATATATATATATATATATGGTGCAATTTGTCAAAAAAACAGAAGGGGGGATGTTTTTTTTTATCATGAAACGTCACAAAATTAAGGTAACAATAGGCTAACAGCTCAATAACATCCGATGATATCAAATGAATAACACTAAATGAAAACGAACACTAAACCAGAGATAGTAAATTCATCTTCCTATCTCTTCGACTAAATACACGAACACTAACACAACAAAGTTCGCATTGCTTGTCGCGTTGCTGTGATGTTTCTCTCCCTCCGGATTAAATGGACAGTGACTCGAAAATCACTAAAATACATGAATACTAAATGAACAGTTTGCTCTGATGGCGCAGTTCACATTGTGCGCAGCTTTCCGATTTAAACTGTTTTTTTCTCTCATCCTTATACTTCCTGTTTCATGGACTGTAACGGATTTGCTTATTTAGTAATTTTAATACAGAATTTTAAAGATTTTTTTTGGGCTTTTTGCACCTTTATTGGATAGGACAGTGTAGAGACAGGAAATGAGCGGGAGAGAGAGACGGGGAGGGATCGGGAAATTACCTCGGGTCGGAATCGAACCCGGGTCCCCGGATTTATGGTATGGCGCCTTATCCACCTGAGCCACGACGCCCCCAATTTTAATACAGAATTTACTTTGAAATTATAATCAGACACTCCAACGCCCCCCCCCAAAAAAAAAAAAAAAAAACGGCTGTGAAAAAAGGCGGCATCCGCCAAAAGGCGCGCTGTTTGCATCCCTGCAATAGAACGCAAAGATATTGTTATTATCTACAATGTATGTATTTGCTGGAGACGTTCGTGAACATCAAAGCTGCCACTTCGGGTCATATTGAAAGTGAGTGCAATGTAGACCATAGAAAACTGTGTCACAACATGCCTGTCATGTCAACTTTTTTTTGGTTTGTTTGTTTTATTGACGGGGTTGTCCCCGAGGATTTTTTTCAGCAGAGATAAAAACCAGAGGGGGGGGATGATCCCCACCATCCCCCCCAGCAAATCGCACCCAGTATATATATATATTTTTTGTATATCCTCCAACATGGTGATGGTCAACAACGCAAGTAATTTTGGTCACATGGTTGTAAACGAAGAATAATGGATGAGACACAGGAAATACATGATATGTCGTAGAAAAAACATGTTGGAAAACAGAAAGGTGCTCCCTCTGGAGGAAGTGTGGCTCAAGTGCCCTAGCTCAAGGACAGCGTGGCATTACAGCAGCTGGTATTAAACTCATGATGTCTTGAGTTGTAGCCAAGTTCCTGGTACACTGAGCTAACAGCACTTAGAGCGGCCAAGCAATAACATGCCATACGTGGTCATGCCTGAGAGATTAACGTCACACACACATGCGCGCACAGTGGCCTTGATTAACTACACTAGCCTGAAATAAAAGACACCCACACGCACAGAGTTAAATGTAGCAGGAGATGCTAACATGTTAGCATAGTGATAGGAAAGGGCAATCAAGGTCCTCATCTGCCCTCGTCAAGGCACTTTCTCTGGAAGTGCCAGTGGAAGAGAAAACCCCCACCCGAAGAGTGAGTGAGGGAGGGAGGGAGTATGTATGTGTGTTAGTGTCACTGGGAACTGGGTTAGGAATGCTTTCAGTTTTTTTTTTTCCTCTTCAGCTTACAACAAGCACCAGCTCCTCTAAAAAGAAACAAAGAAAACAAGAAAGCCAGAATTTTAAAAATTAAGATAGATAAATATAGATGCAGAAACTAAAAGAACAAGCAGTTTTTGTACAGGAGCACGAAAAAAAAAGTTATAAAAAGACAGAATTAAAAAAAAGATCAGAAAAAACAAAGGAAGAAAGAAATCTGAAAAAAAAGAGTAAGAAAGACAAAAAGTACAACAGAAATTGAAAAACAGCAATGAGAGCGAGAAAAACAAAGAAAAAAAGGTCAAGAGTTTTTACAACAGAATAAAAACAAGAGAATGAAAATGAAAGGATGCAAATTAAGTTACTAAAAGCATATAGTACAGGAAATAGAAAGAAGGAAACAAAAAATAATTTAATGATAAAAAAAGCAAGAGAAAGGAAAGAAAGGTGCTTTGAAAGGCATGAAAAAGAAAAATTAAAACAACAGCAAGAAAACAAAATGAAATGTCTACCATAGAAAAATTAATTAATACAAACTGTTTAGGGAGAGGTTTAATTTACAAAATGCATACCGTATTTTCTGGACTATAAGCCGCTACTTTTTTCCTAGGTTTTGAACCATGCGGCTTTTCTTCCACCGCTAGGGGCGCTCTAACCGGAAGTAGAATCAAAAATAAGATAGACGAAAAATCAATGCAAAGAAGAATTAGCAGATAGAACACGCACGACAAATTACTAACTGGTAATTATTTTCAAATCCAGCGAAGATGATTAAAGTGACTTGTGGTTTCAAACACAGGAGAAATGAAGGTAAATAAATACCGGTTATTTTCTCTTGGTTCTGTTCCGTTTTAATCAGCAAAGTTGCTGCCGTGTTAAAAGGCACTGTTCGGAAAGAATCTGTTCAGGTACATACATGTACATTTACAGTACAAAATCGTTCTGTACATGCAGTAAATATCTAATTTTTCAACATAGATATCTGCGGCTTATAGCCCGGTGCGGCTTGTATATCTTTATTTTTTTTTTTTAAATAGAGCGGATGCGGCTTATATACAGGTGCGCTCTATAGTCCAGAAAATACGTAAATGCCTGATAGACGGAAGTACAGAAACATGCGCACGACGGCTGGAGGCCTGGAGAGAGGATCTACAGGAGGACATCCCAACAGGAAAATGGGAGGAGGCATGTTCTAAAGCACGATCGAGAACTACTAAACACCCGCCTGAAATTACTGCAATACAATTGGTTGAAGCGAACGTATATCACCCCAGAAAAACTTAACAGATATCTCATCTCATCTCATCTCATTATCTCTAGCCGCTTTATCCCTCTACAGGGTCGCAGGCAAGCTGGAGCCTATCCCAGCTGACTACGGGCGAAAGGCGGGGTACACCCTGGACAAGTCGCCAGGTCATCACAGGGCTGACACATAGACACAGACAACCATTCACATTCACACCTACGGTCAATTTAGAGTCACCAGTTAACCTAACCTGCATGTCTTTGGACTGTGGGGGAAACCGGAGCACCCGGAGGAAACCCACGCGGACACGGGGAGAACATGCAAACTCCACACAGAAAGGCCCTCGCCGGCCCCGGGGCTCGAACCCAGGACCTTCTTGCTGTGAGGCGACAGCGCTAACCACTACACCACCGTGCCGCCCTTAACAGATATAATAGCGCTATACCGGATATATTTGTATTAAATGTGAGAAGGAAAACGGTACATTTTTCCATTGTATTTGGCAATGTATAGAAATACAAAAATTCTGGACAGAAATAAAACAATGTCTCATCTCATCTCATTATCTGTAGCCGCTTTATCCTTCTACAGGGTCGCAGGCAAGCTGGAGCCTATCCCAGCTGACTACGGACGAAAGGCGGGGTACACCCTGGACAAGTCGCCAGGTCATCACAGGGCTGACACATAGACACAGACAACCATTCACACCTACGGTCAATTTAGAGTCACCAGTTAACCTAACCTGCATGTCTTTGGACTGTGGGAGAAACCGGAGCACCCGGAGGAAACCCACGCGGACACGGGGAGAACATGCAAACTCCACACAGAAAGGCCCTCGCCGGCCACGGGGCTCGAACCCAGGACCTTCTTGCTGTGAGGCGACAGCGCTAACCACTACACCACCGTGCCGCCCATAAAACAACGTACTCAAAATATTTTACAGACTCAAATACCCTTAATCCCACAGTTGTTTATGTTCGGTTTATATCCAGATAATTTGAAGATTAAAAAATATCAGCGAATGTTTGTAGACTTAAGTGTGTTAATGGCAAAGAGAGTAATAGCCCTCTCATGGAAAAACACTAGAAATCCAAGTGTAAGCAAGTGGTTGTCTGAACGATCTACAACTCTCCCCTTAGAGAAAATTACATATACAATAAAACATCAACAACAATTTTCACCAGATCTTGGACCCCTTCATTTGCTATGTATCGAGAACAGATTTGTCACGTGTAACGGAAGAGCCCGGAGACGTGTAAACAGTGGCACTCTGCGGTACCTGATACGGCAGAAATACGTTTTTCTTTTTCCCTATTCAATGAACTGAAATGGACAAACTTACTAACCTGATTCCCAACCAAGAGCTGGAATAATTTGGAGAGCGGGTGATGGGGTGGGGTTGGGGGTGTTCGTTCAAGACATATATAACTGTATTTCTTTGTATTTTCCTGTTGTCTTGTTATAAAAGCAATAAAAAAGAATGTTGGTTAAAAAAAAAGAAAACAAAATGAAGAAAAAGCAAGCTAAATGATTCACAAAAGCAAGAAAAGCATGAAAGAGTGAGCAAAGAAAAAAAAAAGGTGCACTTTCTCCCTGTATAAGACTCATGAAGCGTTCTGGACGGCGTGGAGGATTTCACACAACGGCTCACGTTTAACCTCAAAGATGAGTTTCAAATTCAAGAATCGACAGATTCAAGATTTAACAGCTGGGATATTAGATTAGATCAGATCAGATCAGATCAGATCAAGGGCTTCAAAACCACACGCACGCACATGTACTTTGCGAAGAAGAGTTTAAATAAACTATTTTATTGTTTATCTGATCCAAAGTCCAGTCTGAGGAATGCACCACCATCATGAGGGCAGAGGGAGAAACAGTTACGACGACAGAAGCGTGACGGTGAACTCCGACCCTGAAAAGCAGTGGTTGCGCAACACGGAGCGCAAGAACATGCCGTGCCCCAAGATAAATATCACTAATTTAACCACAACATAGCCCTGGATGCGTGGGCAATTTCTCTCACTCTTGACGCCGCCATTACAGAGGGCAAGAAAGAAAAAGAGAGGAAACGCGTCAGTCAGAGACACACGAGTTCTGCCATCACCGCACAGTGAAGGAAAGAAAATAAATAAATAAAAAATAATTTTAAAAAAAGGACACAAACAAGCAAATGAACATTTTTACAGAAAAAATAAACCCACAAAATGAAAAACAACAAAAAACAAGACAGGACAGGAAAAGAAAAAGGAAAAAGAGCAAGTGAGGCAAGAACACAAAACAGAAAGAAAAATATCAACCTACAAATGGAAGTGTAAGAAGAAAGATTCTGAAGCGCACTGAGAGCAAGAAAGAAAAAAAAACTTTTTACTTTAAAGACAGTCGACTAAGGCGCCATACCATAAATCCGGGGACCCGGGTTTGATTCAGACCCGAGGTCATTTCCCGATCCCTCCCCGTCTCTCTCTCCAGCTCATTTCCTGTCTCTACACTGTCCTATCCAATAAAGGTGAAAAAAGCCCAAAAAAAAAACCAAAAAAAAAAAAAAAAACCGCTGCTCCTAAAAGCACTCAAGATGCTACGAAGTTTGGTCTAAAACTGTTCAAATTTTATCGATTTCAAAAAAGAAAGCATTTTATGTGACTCGGCATAGAGAAGTGTGACAATCCTGCATGCATTACCTTTGCATGCTGCTTTTGAAGACTGAAATAATTTAAAAAAAAAAAAAAAAAATCACCTGTGTATTTATACTAAAACAATTACCTGCCTCAGGCTCCGTGAATAATATCAGTGAATAATTCACCGACGTTCACCTCACCTTCGGCAAATTACTGTTCATGATATTAACTCCTGTTAATGCTGATTAGTGGTTATTAGTATTTATAACTGTACTAAAACCACTAATATTTACATTTCTGCTGGTTTTCACTGTGTATTAGAGTTCAGCTGCCTGTGGGTTCAAGCACTTCATCTCTAATCATCAGCTCTCCAATTTTCCACACACTCAAGTCCTTTCAAAGCAGAAAAGCACTCAAATATTTCAGTGCGAGTGTAACCACAGCCGTCCTGGAGAGGAATCCTTCAGCGCTCTCTCTCTCTCTCTCTCTCCAATTCCCATTCACAATGAAAACTGTACATTTTCCGTTCTCATGTTGTAAGGGTGTCCTGTGGGAATGGGACCAAAACAGTAAAGGTGAAATGTTCATCTATCCCCTGATGACTGAGGAACATTTACAGAAATCTTTGCCACACCTCCAGTGGGAATCAGAACCATCAGAGTAATGTGTTGTGCCGGTCATGATGATGCTGGTGGTGACGTAAATCGTAGTGATATTGTGACAGAACTACTCGGACTGCCTCAATTTAAAACAATCAGCAGCAAACTCAAAAGAACAAGCAAAGAAAACAGCAGCAGATACAGCCAGAAACTGGAACGACGCCGAAATCAAAGAACCGCTGGCTGTTTGAAATTGCTCGTCCGATATCTGGTACTGTTCGTGACGCTGTGGTGTTGCTATCTAGCCAAATGCCTCAGCTTGGGCTTTTCACAACAATATGGACTTGCTGCCGCGTGAATTACACGTCATATTTGGTCTCACATGTTTGTCGTCTCATGGAAGGTTGGCACTCCGTAGCATTCCGTTAAATACAGTCAGGTGGGTACGCACGATATCGGGTAGTTTTCCGTTAAGGAAGACAGGGTGGGTGGGAATGAAAATTTGCTCTCCATTCTGTTTTTACCTCATACAAGAACAGGTTTCATATGTGAAACGGGCTTCTCTCTCTCATCCCCTCTCACACTCTCTCTTTCTCTCCCCCTCCCTCTCACACCATCTCTCCATCCCTCCCTCTCGGCTCCTGTAACAGGAGTGTGTGTTTAAAGCCATTCAGAGAATCCACTCCGTTCCTGCCATTGCATCATCCTCCAGAAACGGAGCTTGGCTTTGTCAACACTTGTATAAACCTCTTCACCTGAACACATGATGGTGTGTGAAGGACAAATCAGATATCCATACTCTTAGGAACACGAAAGCACATGAACACCTCTGCCATAAGGTCATAATCTGGCATGTGTCACTGTGAATGACTGGGGAGGGGGCACAAGTAAGTGTGTGAGAGAGAGAGAGAGAGAGAGAGAGAGAGAGAGCGCGCGCGCGCGTGTGTGCAAGAGAGAGCACAAGAGAGCGAGAGTGAAAGAGAGCATGAGAGAGAGAGAGAGAGCACGAGAGCATGAGAGAGCGAGCACGTGTGAAAGAGCATGAGAGATAGAGAGAGAGAGAGAGAGAGAGAGCGCGCGTGCGTGAGTGCGTGCAAGAGAGAGCACAAGAGAGCGAGAGCGAAAGAGAGCACGAGAGAGAGAGCGAGCACATGCATGAAAGAGCATGAGAGAGAGAGTGCGCACGTGAGAGAGAGCGGAGAGAGAGAGCACATGAGAGAGAGAGAGAGAGCGCACGAGAGAGCGAGAGCATGCACGAGAGCAGGTATGCTCCTCTCCCTGAGAGCACAGCCAATTTTCATTTCTCTTGGACTCCTGGCTATGGATGGCTGCAGAGGTGGGAAGGAACAAAGTACAAATATTTCATTACTGTACATCAGTAGAGTTTTCAGGTATCTGTACTTTATGCTTCTGATGTTTACCAAAAGGGACGCTTTCCATGTTGTCAGACATTTGTTGTTATAGTCAGGTAAATATTCAGGCATTACTTTGGCATTAGAGACTTCTTCAAATTCTGCAGAACTTCTTTTTTAAACATCAGAAAACAGCTCTTGTGCGATAAATGATTAGAGGCACTGAATGGGTTGCTGCATCAGAGACCGGAAGAAGAGAAAGGTAAAACAACGGCTGCATCAGAACACGCATAGTTCCGTACTATTAATACACAAACAGCAGCATGTAGGCTGCCACAATGTTCAGTAGCCATTAAACAGAAGAACAGAACCCGGATGATTGACTACATCCTTAGTACGCCAACATGCCACACTACGCCATCCCACAATTCAGCTGAAACCTCTGAATAACCAAAGAAGAAGAACTCCCCTGGAGAAAATAGAAAGATGATGGACTGAAGGAACAGATCGAACACTTCGGACATTGCAGAAATAATTTTTCCCCCCCATGGCATACGTGGGTAGACGTCATCTATGAACATCCGGGTCAAAGGAGAGGCGAGATGGCGGCAGAGTATATCCAAACTTGGACTCGTATGCATACTCAACCTACTACAGTAAAGTTCAGGTCGTAGGTGATCACCCCACATTAGTACATACAGGGCATTCGGATACAGACTGAGTGTCAGAAGTCATTTTCTACGGTTACTGAGATAAACAGACAGACGCATCTCTCTCAGGATCCTTTCCATGTTGTTCCATGTAACGTTATACGAGTCTGTCAGTGGTGAAAACAAGCAGGTTACTTTGACGCAGATTGTTTCCCATTGTGGAGCAGTTTTGTGGTTTCCAGTTATAGAGTTCTAATGCAATTTTTCATCTCATCTCATTATCTCTAGCCGCTTTATCCTTCTACAGGGTCGCAGGCAAGCTGGAGCCTATCCCAGCTGACTACGGGCGAAAGGCGGGGTACACCCTGGACAAGTCGCCAGGTCATCACAGGGCTGACACATAGACACAGACAACCATTCACACTCACATTCACACCTACGGTCAATTTAGAGTCACCAGTTAACCTAACCTGCATGTCTTTGGACTGTGGGGGAAACCGGAGCACCCGGAGGAAACCCACGCGGACACGGGGAGAACATGCAAACTCCGCACAGAAAGGCCCTCGCCGGCCACGGGGCTCGAACCCAGGACCTTCTTGCTGTGAGGCGACAGCGCTAACCACTACACCACCGTGCCGCCTAACGCAATTTTTATCCTGAGTATATACTGTATTTGGACCCAAAGAGATGAGAAATAGGGCCCAGGTTTTTTTTTTTTTGGGGGGGGGGTGTCACCGAGTTTTCCTTTAAAGAAGAACCGAAAGCAAATTTTATTAAATCATCAAAATTCTATTTCTCATTTTATTAAATATAGGAATGCATTTTGATAGCTACTGTATTTTGTCGCTGCTATAGCAAGTTATGAGTGTTTGAAATATGCTCTGTAATATATCAGTCCATATGTCAAAGTGATGGCCGTAAACGAGATTCGCTGAGACCTGTGCGAGACATCGTAGGGCGGAAGTAAAACGTACAGCGGAAATCAAAGTGACCGACATCTGCCAACGTTGTCAAAAGACGCGCGCGCCCTCTTTCGAATGCTGATGTAATCAAGCCGTAAGTTTTGTTTGTTTTGATAGCAATCAGGAAAGTTTGAAAAAAGTAGGCAGTAATCGTCATTTAAACTCATTTTTGTGCGATATTTCGTTTGGAAAACAGTTTTCAAAAGGGCGGCACTGACACCTGGCTGACACTTCACGTTTCAAAGTCTCGCACAAGTCTCGTGAAGATCGCGCGGCTAAGCGACGCCTGCCATGGACCAAACAAACTAAATTCAACATGGCTGAAAACCGAATAGGCCGAAAAGTGTAATATTTAATTGCAATTAGTTACCCATACAAGTCATGATATAAGGTTACTAAAACCGAAAACATAATTGAATAACACGTTAATTAAGAAATAAAGCAAGTTTAAAAATGACTTCAGTTCTCCTTTAAGTTTTCCAACATCTACAGTACAGAGGAGTTTACACTTTCTGATTTCTCTGTAACATGATAAGCTACATTTTTTGCATGGTAACTTAAAAAGACAGCCTGATGAGAGGACTACTGTTTATACCTGCAAAACACAAGTGAGAACAGGAACTAACTTGCATCGTGGACATTCCACAACACTAAATGTAACTACTACTAACCAAGCACTTAGGAAACTCGGCGGCACCGATGCCCGTTTCCATAGCCCTCGGCCTCTCGCCCATTACATAGCTAGGGTTACAGCAGGGGGCTATTATGTATTGTGGGGACAGATGACAATACATACCATTTTTATGATGGCTTTTGGTATGACCCGACCACAAGTGTAACCACCATCAGATAAGAACCACTCCTACTACTTTCAGCTGCTCATGTTAGGGGTCGCCACAGCGGATCATCATGATCCACAGATTTTATTTGGTGTAGGTTTTTTTTTTTTAATAAAACATCAGATGCCCTTCCTGACACAACCCTCCCCAATGTATCAGAGTTTGGAACCGACACCAAGTACGCACTGGCTTGTGTGCATTTTACCTAACCTGCATGTCTTTGGACTGTGGGGGAAACCAGGACACCCAGAGGAAACCCACACCGACACGGGGAGAACATGAAAACTCCATATAGAAAGGCCCCCGTCGGCCGTGAAATTCAAACCCAGAACCTTCTTGCTGTAAGGCGACAGTGCTAACCACTACACCACCGTGCCGTGGAGTTCCGTGGCACTGTTCCTCCAAACAGCATCCATTTCTCGCTCACTCCTATTAATACGAACAACTTTGCATTGTAAATGAGTGTTTACTACCAGGGGAGTGCAGTACTGCATCAGCAAGGTGGGACACATGCTCAGGCAGCATCACACTACAGCCCAGTAATGACACACAGCGCTTACACACACACACACACACACACACACACACACATAGGTGAAACTTCACATCTGTAAATTAATCTCACGATTTTTGACGTAAAAGCAGCTGTTTGCTGAAAGAAGCAGAGTTCCTCGTCGTCACAGAAACACATGGCGTCAACTTCGATTAGTTTTCAATAGTCATCAATTTTCTGCTATTTTTCCCTCAGTGTGCACTCCGTATGCACGTGTGTGTTATTATAAGAAACACAAGTTTAAAAATTTTCACCAACTGAAAATTTTACACTGGAAGAAGCAAATGTAATATTTATTATATATCTGGTTTACAGGCAAAGTTATGAAAAATTTCCTATTACTCAGATTATAAAAGGTACCTTACATTTGCTAATTATAATGTTAGAATTGTGAAATTCACAAGTAATTTTGCCTCGCTCTTAAAGAAATAAATCCCTGAAACAGGCAAAATTATCACCACACAACATTTTCACGCTTCAAATAAGTAAGACTTTGTCATGAACATTTCGGAGGTTTAGAGTTAAACACAGCGTTTGTGTGAAGCGATTTGTAAAACAGCAGCCTCTTACACAACTCAGATTTAATTACTAAAATTAATACAACTAAAGAATTCACAATATGGTGATAAAATGGTGATGATTTGTGCAAGCTGATTAAATTTTTTTTTAAATAAAATTAATAATCTCATCTCATTATCTGTAGCCGCTTTATCCTGTTCTACAGGGTCGCAGGCGAGCTGGAGCCTATCCCAGCTGACTACGGGCAAAAGGCGGGGTACACCCTGGACAAGTCACCAGGTCATCACAGGGCTGACACAGAGACACAGACAACCATTCACACTCACATTCACACCTACGGTCAATTTAGAGTCACCAGTTAACCTAACCTGCATGTCTTTGGACTGTGGGGGAAACCGGAGCACCCGGAGGAAACCCACGCGGACACGGGGAGAACATGCAAACTCCACACAGAAAGGCCCTCGCCGGCCACGGGACTCGAACCCGGACCTTCTTGCTGTGAGGCGACAGCGCTAACCACTACACCACCGTGCCGCCTAATAAGATAATCATGTAACCAAAAAGTCTTGTCATATGATGAAGACTGACCCGTGATTAAAGAACAGGAGTACGTTTTGCTTTCACCATTGATCAGCATGATCTAGATCTCAGGACAGACAAACGTTCTTCAAACTGAGCCTGAGGTAACTTTTTTTTTTTGTAATACAATTTTTCTAATGCTTCCTTTATGTTTCTCCATCTTCAGTGTATTTATAGCTGTCCTGCCAGCCATCCTCACTCATTGCTGAATGTTTTTAACAAAGTGTTGTAGCAACCCTTCAAACTATCATCCTATGTTCACACCAAACGCAGCAAGAGCGTCAAAGCGACCCGAAGTCATTCGTTTTCTACGTGAATCAGCATCTCTCAGTGGTGAGATCTTTGGCGGTGCGTCTTTGACAGTGAGGGCGTCAGAATAAAGCTGAAGTCCAGGCGACTTTACAGTAATGAGCTATGGCGCAGTTCGGCAATAACCAATCAGAATTTGGAAGTGCTCCACTCTAAAGAATCCTCGAGAACAGTCGTGCAAGTCATGTTCCCCAGTAGCCTACCATGGTGGAGAAACTGATAATTGCGGTGACAGGTTACCTCATTATTTAAGATGTGTCTGTTTGCATACAGGGACATAAAAAAAAGCATGGACCAAGGTGTTGAAAACTGTTGGTGTTTGAAGTGCGTTGGCGACGTGCAGAATATATTTTGTGAAAATAAGAGGAACCTGCATGCTAACTAGCACCATAGCATGCAAAACAGTGTTGGCTATTTACTTACACAGGATTTGAATGATGCTGTCGAACGGGGGGTATCACGCAACGAGAGGTGGATGTTGGAGATGTTAAAATGAAAGCAGTCACTTTTGCTGAATTTTTTTGTTTGTTTTTGCAGCAAGGCAAAAACCAAGCAAAAAGTCTACCCACTCTCCCTAATGGTATTGTTAACCAATTTTCAATTTAAATTATCACTTTTTAAAATTATTTTTATTCAGATCTGACTCGTGCCCTAATTTTAAGGACTCATGACTTGACGTGGACTTGAGCACTGATGACTCGGACTCGCGCATTAACTGAATTCGGACTCGTAAATTGGAGTCGAGGAATCGGATTTTTTCTTTATTTTTTGTAATATGCCATAATAATTTGGCGTAAGATATTTATATCTACATTAATTTTTATACTAATTTTGTGGAAGAGAATGCACATTCACCTGTTCATACATCATGCACAGGAACAAACTAACATTAATGGCGCTAGAATGCCTGGAGAGAAGCCCCTAGGATTGTCCGCTTTGCTTATACAGACTTCTCGTGCAGTGGGGAAAAAATGCACGGCTATGTGTTCCGTATGTAGAAGAACTATCGAGGAGACGACAGGGACAGCCTTGAACTTCAATCATCATTTGGCAAGACTCCACCCAGAGAAGTCAGTGACACGCTATGTTCATTGCCCTGTTGATAGCGGGGCTTGCTGAGCGATGAACTAGCTAGTGTTAACCCTCGCTCATGTTATTTGCCCTGTTGATAGTGGGCGGGGCTTGCTGAGCGATGAACAAGCTTTATATCTGTAGCCTATTAACTAAAATGGGGCAGTCAAGCAGTAACGTTAGTCCAACACAGTAGCAGAGACGCGTTCACATAAAGGCAGCAGCAGCCACCGTCAAATGGTGCAGTTGGAGTCTTGTTCTCGGACTCGACTCGGAATTTTCTTTAATGACTTGGACTTGAACAATGAAGACTCGGACTCGAGGTTTTCAGGCTACGTTTACATTAGACCGTATCTGTCTCGTTTTCTTCGCGGATGCACTGTCCGTTTACATTAAACCGCCTGGAAACGCCGGGAAACGGGAATCCGCCAGCGTCCACGTATTCAATCCAGATCGTGTCAGCTCCGGTGCTGTGTAAACATTGAGAATACGCGGATACGCTGTGCTGAGCCCTAGCTGGCGTCTCATTGGACAACGTCACTGTGACATCCACCTTCCTGATTCGCTGGCGTTGGTCATGTGACGCGACTGCTGAAAAACGGCGCGGACTTCCGCCTTGTATCACCTTTCATTAAAGAGTATAAAAGTATGAAAATACTGCAAATACTGATGCAAATACTGCCCATTGTGTAGTTATGATTGTCTTTAGGCTTGCCATCCTTCCACTTGCAAGTGGTAAGTGATATGCGCTGGGATCTCACACACAGCGGCTCAGTCCCGAATCACTGCTTGTGCACTTCACTCGCGCTCTGTGTGAGCTGCGCAGGGCCGGAGTGCGCACCCTCCAGAGGGCACTCGCTGTTCAGGGCGGAGTGATTTGGAGCGCAGGATGCCTGCGGAGCCGAGCGTATCCGTGTATGGGCGTTGCTATGTGCATGCAAATCGTGTATTGGTGTTGCTGTGTGCACACTAATCGTTTTAAAAACGTTAATCTGATGATCCGCTGATACGGTCTAATGTAAACATGGGCTTAGTGACTCGACTACAACACTGATTCAGATACAGATGGACATGTTTGCACTTTTACAAATAAGGTTTGCAAGACGAAGCATTCCGAATGATCCTGTAGCCGCCTATTTCATCTACATCACAGAGCAGCCATGAACTTACCGGCGTTGTTGGCAGAGCATCCGGAGCAAATTTTGACGCTCTCGCCGCGTCTGGTGTGAACGTAGAGTAAGATTTTAATCAAAAATTGGTCGAAATGGCATTAAATCATCCATCACATTGTGGTCTAAGACCCCCACTCTCAACTCACAGCTAAGTCCTTATTTTATAGGATTTGTGATTTTTGTCTCAAGCCAAAAATTATAGTGTAAAGTCAGTCGAAAATTAATATGTTGGTTTTTGTTGTATCTGAATACATTACTACTGGCAGCCTAATAAGAGAGCGTTATAATCTAAAATAAAAAGAACAGGAAAACACTCACTCTTCTGGCAGCGATCCTGGTTCCAGCAGCGTTCTCCAAAATTGCCATTGATGGTGGTCTGGACACACTTGATCTTTCCAGCGATGGTTCCGGGACAAATGTCACCGCACTCACGCTCATTTTTGTTCGCCACGATGTAATTGTCCTCCACAGAGTCAAGGATTTTGGACCAGTCAAGGGTAGAGAGGTAGCAGAGGTCAGGGTTCTTCTCCATGCGCACGGCTCCACGTGTGATGTTCAACAGGCCGTGAAGCCCCACCTCCTTCAGCTGCAGCATCTCGAAGATCACCAAGGCATAGTTGAAGAACAGGTTGTTGCCGCGGATGACGGCGAGGTTGGGAAACAAATCCCTCAGGCTCTCCAGGCCATAGACGCGGAACAGCAGCAGGTAGTCGGTGATCATCACCAGCTTGGGGA
>NC_083583.1:34969499-35031999 GCF_027579695.1 Neoarius graeffei | reverse complement strand
TTCGTCTTGACCCAAGGATTCCTGACATAGTGGAATTTTGTTTCTAGCCAAAGCGCATCATGAGATA
Source organism: Neoarius graeffei (assembly GCF_027579695.1). Classification (NCBI taxonomy): domain Eukaryota; kingdom Metazoa; phylum Chordata; class Actinopteri; order Siluriformes; family Ariidae; genus Neoarius; species Neoarius graeffei. The sequence continues at coordinate 35,031,932 of NC_083583.1, read as the reverse complement.
TGAGCCAAAAGACATTTTTCCTAGTTATAGCGCCCCCTAGCAGCCAATTTGTTCCAAATTTTTTGCTGCCCTTTGGGGAGGGGTGGTGCATAAAGCCACCAAGTTTTGTTAAGATACGCCAAAGGTTGGCCGAGAAATGAGCACACTTCCTGTTTTGCATCTGCCAGCCAATTTTGATTGGCTGCCACGGCCAAACGCTTAGGAAATTCTAAAAACCGGGTATGTTTCTTGTGCAGCTTCGTCCCCAGTTGCCATTTACCAAGTTTGGGAGAAATTGGTCAAAAATTGAGGGAGGAGAAGCATTTTAATTGATTTTCACATAATTCAAAATGGCGGAAAATCTCCTGGGTGGAATATGACGAGACAGGGTGCGTTGGATTCCTTTTGACCCAAGCATTCCAGCACTCCTAAGATTTTGATGATCAGACGTATGGTTCAAAAGTAACAAGCAGAAATGTACCTGCGACTTTGACCTGTTGGTGGCGCTAGAGAGTTTGAGGTGCTGAGTTGAAATTTGGTGAGAAGATCCTTGAGGCAGCCTAGAATCAGTGTGCCAAGTTTAAAAACCTCTAATCAGACGGTTCTATGCGTTGCCATAGAATTTCATTGATTTTAACAAAATTCAAAATGGCGGAAAATCCTCAAGGCAGATAGTGACGTCATAGGGTGCGATGGATTCGTTTTGAGCCACAGATTCCTGCCATAGTGGAATTTTGTTTCTAGCCCAAACGTATCATGAGATATGAGCCAAAAGACATTTTTGCTAGTTATAGCGCCGCCTAGCAGCCAATTTGTTCCAAATTTGTTGTTGCCCTTTGGGGAGGGGTGTTGCATAAGGCCACCAAGTTTCATTAAGATACGCCAAAGGGCGGCCGAGATATGAGCACACTTCCTGTTTTGCGTCTTCGCAGCCTAATTTGATTGGCTGCCACGGCCAAACGCTTAAGAAATTCTAAAAACCGGGTATGTTTCCTGTGAAGCTTAGTCCAAAGTTGCGATTTACCAAGTTTGGGAGAAATTGTTCAAAAATTGAGGGAGGAGAAGCGTTTTAAGTGATTTTCACAAAATTCAAAATGGCGGGAAAACTATATGGGCGGAAAATGACGTCATTGGGTCCGTTGGATTCGTCTTGACCCAAGGACTCCAGGGATACCAAGTTTTTGAAAATCGGACCAACGGTTCAAAAGTTACAAGCAGAAATGTACCAGCAAATTTGACCTGTTGGTGGCGCTAAAGTGTTTGAGGTAGAGGCCTGAAATTCGCTGAGATTAATGTTGACACTGTCTAGAATCAGTGTGCAAAATTTCCCAACTTTTTACCAGACGGTTCTATGGGCTGCCATAGACTTGCAGAGGCGGAAGAACGTTGAATAATAATAATAATAATAATAATAATAATAATAATAATAATAAGAAACAGTAGAATCACTATGGGTGCCTTCGCAGCTTCGCTGCTTGGCCCCCAATAATAAATATAGCTGCAAGCAGCAATGTGGGGGCCAAGCAGCATATGAGCCTAGTCGGAAGGCCAGCAGAATGCACTTGGGCCAGGTAATACCCTTGTGCAGCTTAGTCCAAAGTAGCTCTCTACCAAGTTTGGGAGAAATTGGTGAAAAATTGAGGGAGGAGAAGCATTTTAATTGATTTTTACAAAATTCAAAATGGCAGAAAATCCTAAAGGCTGAATATGAAGGCATAGGCTGCGATGGAAGGCATTTGCGCCATGTAATGCCCTTGTGCAGCCTAGTGCAAAGTTGCTATGTACCAAGTTTGGGAGAAATTGGTCAAAAATTGAGGTAGGAGAAGCATTTTAATTGATTTTCACGAAATTCAAAATGGCGGAAAATCCTCAAGTCTGAATATGACGTCATAGGTTGTGATGGATTCGGCTTGACCCAAGGATTCCAGCGATAGTGGAATTTTGTTTCTACCCAAAATGCATCATGAGATATGAGCAAAAAGACATTTTTCCTTGTTATAGCGCCCCCTTGCCGCCAATGTGTTCCAAATTTGTTGCGGCCCTTTTTGGAGAGGTCTTGCATAATGCCACCAAGTTTCATTTAGATATGCCAAAGGGCGGCCGAGATATGAGCACACTTCCTGGTTCGCATATGCTCAGCCAAATTTGATTGGCTGCCACGGCCAAACGTTTATGAAATTCAAAAATCTGTGTAAGTTTCTTGTGCAGGCTCGTCCAGAGTTGCTATCTACCAAGTTTGGGAGAAATTGTTCAAAAACTGAGGGAGGAGAAGCATTTTAATTGATTTACACATAATTCAAAATGCCGGAAAATCTACTGGGTAGAATATGACGAGACAGGGCGCCTTGGATTCCTTGTGACCCAAGCATTCTAGAGATACTAAGATTTTGATGATCAGATGTATGTTTCAAAAGTAACAAGCAGAAATGTACCTGCGACTTTGACCTGTTGGTGGCGCTAGAGTTTTTGAGGTGCTGAGTTGAAATTTGGTGACAAGATCCTTGAGGCAGCCTAGAATCAGTGTGCCAAGTTTAAAAACCTCTCGTCAGACGGTTCTATGCGTTGCCATTGAATTTCATTGATTTTAACAAAATTCAAAATGGCGGAAAATCCTCAAGGCAGAATATGATGTCATAGGGTGCGATGAGTTCGTCTTGAGCCAAGGATTCCTGACATAGTGGAATTTTGTTTCTAGCCAAAACGAGTCATGAGATATGAGCCTAAAGACATTTTTCCTAGTTATAGCGCCCCCTAGCAGCCAATTTGTTCCAAATTTTTTGCTGCCCTTTGGGGAGGGGTGCTGCATAAAGCCACCCAGTTTCGTTAAGATATGCCAAAGGGTGGCCGAGAAATGAGCACACATCCTGTATTGCATATGCCAGCCAAATTTGATTGGCTGCCACGGCCAAACGCTTAAGAAATTCTGAAAACCGGGTATGTTTCTTGTGCAGCTTAGGCCCCAGTTGCCATGTACCAAGTTTGGGAGAAATTTTCCAAAAGTTGAGGGAGGAGAAGCATTTTAATTGATTTTCACATAATTCAAAATGGCGGAAAATCTACTGGGTGGAATATGACGAGACAGGGCCCTGTGGATTCGTGGTGACCCAAGTATTCCAGCGATACTAAGATTTTGATGATCAGACGTATGGTTCAAAAGTAACAAGCAGAAATGTACTTGCAACTTTGACCAGTTGGTGGCGCTAGAGAGTTTGAGGTGCTGAGTTGAAATTTGGTGACAAGATCCTTGAGGCAGCCTAGAATCAGTGTGCCAAGTTTAAAAACCTCTAGTCAGACGGTTCTATGCGTTGCCATAGAATTTCACTGATTTTAACAAAATTCAAAATGGCGGAAAATCCTCAAGGCAGAATATGACATCATAGGGTGCGATGGATTCGTCTTGAGCCAAGGATTCCTGCCATAGTGGAATTTTGTTTCTAGCCAAAACGAGTCATGAGATATGAGCCAAAAGACATTTTTCCTAGTTATAGCGCCCCCTAGCAGCCAATTTGTTCCAAATTTTTTGGGGCCCTTTCGGGAGGGGTGCTGCATAATGCCACCAAGTTTTGTTAAGATACGCCAAAGGGTGGCCGAGATATGAGCACACTTCCTGTTTGGCGTCTGCGCAGCCAAATTTGATTGGCTGCCACGGCCAAACGCTTATGAAATTCTAAAAACCGGGTATGTTTCTTATGCAGCTTAGTCCAATGTTGCGATTTACCAAGTTTGGGAGAAATTTTTCAAAAATTGAGGGAGGAGAAGCGTTTTAAGTGATTTAAACAAATTTCAAAATGGCGGGAAAACTATATGGGCGGAAAATGACGTCATGGGGTCCGTTGGATTCGTCTTGACCCAAGGACTCCAGAGATACCAAGTGTTTGAAAATCGGACCAACGGTTCAAAAGTTACAAGCAGAAATGTACCTGCAACTTTGACCTGTTGGTGGCGCTAAAGTGTTTGAGGTAGAGGCCTGAAATTTGCTGAGAGTAATGTTGACACTGTCTAGAATCAGTGTGCAAAATTTCCCAACTTTTTACCAGACGGTTCTATGGGCTGCCATAGACTTGCAGAGGCGGAAGAACGTTGAATAATAATAATAATAATAATAATAATAATAATAATAATAATAAGAAACAGTAGAATCACTATGGGTGCCTTCGCAGCTTCGCTGCTTGGCCCCCAATAATAAATATAGCTGCAAGCAGCAATGTGGGGGCCAAGCAGCATATGAGCCTAGTCGGAAGGCCAGCAGAATGCACTTGGGCCAGGTAATACCCTTGTGCAGCTTAGTCCAAAGTAGCTCTCTACCAAGTTTGGGAGAAATTGGTGAAAAATTGAGGGAGGAGAAGCATTTTAATTGATTTTTACAAAATTCAAAATGGCAGAAAATCCTAAAGGCTGAATATGAAGGCATAGGCTGCGATGGAAGGCATTTGCGCCATGTAATGCCCTTGTGCAGCCTAGTGCAAAGTTGCTATGTACCAAGTTTGGGAGAAATTGGTCAAAAATTGAGGTAGGAGAAGCATTTTAATTGATTTTCACGAAATTCAAAATGGCGGAAAATCCTCAAGTCTGAATATGACGTCATAGGTTGTGATGGATTCGGCTTGACCCAAGGATTCCAGCGATAGTGGAATTTTGTTTCTACCCAAAATGCATCATGAGATATGAGCAAAAAGACATTTTTCCTTGTTATAGCGCCCCCTTGCCGCCAATGTGTTCCAAATTTGTTGCGGCCCTTTTTGGAGAGGTCTTGCATAATGCCACCAAGTTTCATTTAGATATGCCAAAGGGCGGCCGAGATATGAGCACACTTCCTGGTTCGCATATGCTCAGCCAAATTTGATTGGCTGCCACGGCCAAACGTTTATGAAATTCAAAAATCTGTGTAAGTTTCTTGTGCAGGCTCGTCCAGAGTTGCTATCTACCAAGTTTGGGAGAAATTGTTCAAAAACTGAGGGAGGAGAAGCATTTTAATTGATTTACACATAATTCAAAATGCCGGAAAATCTACTGGGTAGAATATGACGAGACAGGGCGCCTTGGATTCCTTGTGACCCAAGCATTCTAGAGATACTAAGATTTTGATGATCAGATGTATGTTTCAAAAGTAACAAGCAGAAATGTACCTGCGACTTTGACCTGTTGGTGGCGCTAGAGTTTTTGAGGTGCTGAGTTGAAATTTGGTGACAAGATCCTTGAGGCAGCCTAGAATCAGTGTGCCAAGTTTAAAAACCTCTCGTCAGACGGTTCTATGCGTTGCCATTGAATTTCATTGATTTTAACAAAATTCAAAATGGCGGAAAATCCTCAAGGCAGAATATGATGTCATAGGGTGCGATGAGTTCGTCTTGAGCCAAGGATTCCTGACATAGTGGAATTTTGTTTCTAGCCAAAACGAGTCATGAGATATGAGCCTAAAGACATTTTTCCTAGTTATAGCGCCCCCTAGCAGCCAATTTGTTCCAAATTTTTTGCTGCCCTTTGGGGAGGGGTGCTGCATAAAGCCACCCAGTTTCGTTAAGATATGCCAAAGGGTGGCCGAGAAATGAGCACACATCCTGTATTGCATATGCCAGCCAAATTTGATTGGCTGCCACGGCCAAACGCTTAAGAAATTCTGAAAACCGGGTATGTTTCTTGTGCAGCTTAGGCCCCAGTTGCCATGTACCAAGTTTGGGAGAAATTTTCCAAAAGTTGAGGGAGGAGAAGCATTTTAATTGATTTTCACATAATTCAAAATGGCGGAAAATCTACTGGGTGGAATATGACGAGACAGGGCCCTGTGGATTCGTGGTGACCCAAGTATTCCAGCGATACTAAGATTTTGATGATCAGACGTATGGTTCAAAAGTAACAAGCAGAAATGTACTTGCAACTTTGACCAGTTGGTGGCGCTAGAGAGTTTGAGGTGCTGAGTTGAAATTTGGTGACAAGATCCTTGAGGCAGCCTAGAATCAGTGTGCCAAGTTTAAAAACCTCTAGTCAGACGGTTCTATGCGTTGCCATAGAATTTCACTGATTTTAACAAAATTCAAAATGGCGGAAAATCCTCAAGGCAGAATATGACATCATAGGGTGCGATGGATTCGTCTTGAGCCAAGGATTCCTGCCATAGTGGAATTTTGTTTCTAGCCAAAACGAGTCATGAGATATGAGCCAAAAGACATTTTTCCTAGTTATAGCGCCCCCTAGCAGCCAATTTGTTCCAAATTTTTTGGGGCCCTTTCGGGAGGGGTGCTGCATAATGCCACCAAGTTTTGTTAAGATACGCCAAAGGGTGGCCGAGATATGAGCACACTTCCTGTTTGGCGTCTGCGCAGCCAAATTTGATTGGCTGCCACGGCCAAACGCTTATGAAATTCTAAAAACCGGGTATGTTTCTTATGCAGCTTAGTCCAATGTTGCGATTTACCAAGTTTGGGAGAAATTTTTCAAAAATTGAGGGAGGAGAAGCGTTTTAAGTGATTTAAACAAATTTCAAAATGGCGGGAAAACTATATGGGCGGAAAATGACGTCATGGGGTCCGTTGGATTCGTCTTGACCCAAGGACTCCAGAGATACCAAGTGTTTGAAAATCGGACCAACGGTTCAAAAGTTACAAGCAGAAATGTACCTGCAACTTTGACCTGTTGGTGGCGCTAAAGTGTTTGAGGTAGAGGCCTGAAATTTGCTGAGAGTAATGTTGACACTGTCTAGAATCAGTGTGCAAAATTTCCCAACTTTTTACCAGACGGTTCTATGGGCTGCCATAGACTTGCAGAGGCGGAAGAACGTTGAATAATAATAATAAGAAACAGTAGAATCCCTATGGGTGCCTTCGCAGCTTTGCTGCTTGGCCCCCAATAATAATAATAATAATAAGAAACAGTAGAATCACTATGGGTGCCTTCGCAGCTTCGCTGCTTGGCCCCCAATAAAGCTAGCTAACTACAGCAATAGCGCATACAAAATCACTCAGACACTGAGTTAACAAGGCCTACCACCCACAGGTCCGCACTCATCGCTGGCCCCCCTAGACTGACTCAGGTAACTCTTAAGAGTTCAAGTACTCGTTCCCCGATGGATCATACCACGGTTACAAATTACATGGGGGTAAACTGACAGTGGAGCACTGAAATAGGCAAAAGAAAATAAATACAACAAAATACTGAAATATAAATCAAATGTGCTAGCATAGAAACCAATAGTACATGTACTAAAATCATAATCAAACCATAAATAAACTTGAAACACAAGATAACACAAATTGGAACATACCATAATTAAGTACGCGCAGCGCTCGTGCATGCCTGAACGCGCCTAACCTGAGAACACCAGTATATCAACTCAACAGTGACCGTGCAGACTCTTTTACAAGAGTGAGGAAACGCTACGGCACTGGTAAGTTGGTTATCACACATTTTATAGACATTAGCAAACTCTTATAGCTTTAAAACATGTTGATTACACTGGCAAGAAAGTTTACACGCGAGAATGATTAAATAAACATATCGCGGCTGCAGTGTCTCTGGAATGTTTATGTCGGCGTTTCGCGGAGTTTAAGACATGTAAAATGTTTGACAGCAAACTTAACCGTGTGCACCCGAGTTAAGATAATACTGCACATGAAACACAACATATAAACAGTGTAAACTCACGCGACAGTCCACTGTAATGTCTTTATCAGGTAGTAATCCACGAGGCAGTTTGAATGGGGAGAAAGCGTCCTGAAAGTTCAAGGCAGGCACCATGAGAACTTACGTGATGACGTGGTGGCCAGCCACGGCATCACACGAGATCTCGAGAAAACAAAATTATTTCATGATCTCGAGTAAACAGCTGAGAAATGGTTCATTCAGGTGCACCAAGAGACTTGTGATATGCTGACTTTGGGGCTATTTCTCATTCTGTATAGACGCAACTTTAGTCATTAGAATGTCTGGAATAATCGATCACCTAATAAGGCAATATTTTGATCAGGGGTTGACACAGGGAGAGATTGCATCAAGTCTTTTAATAAGGGATAATTTCAAAATTAGTCAGCGGCACCTCCGCAGAAGACTGGCCCGGCTTCGTCTCTACCGACGGAGATACAGTGATCCAGCTGAGATCATTAAATAATTTTGTTTTCTCGAGATCACGGAATAATTGTTTTGTTTTCTCGAGATCTCGAAATAACGGATGCCATATATTCTCGGAAGGAAGTTGCTCGGTAACCACGGAAACATTTCGCGCACCCGCATTTCAACTACCGTGAAAGAAAACCGCAAACATTTCTCGCTAGTGTGGACAGATGCACTAAACTGTACCGGTATACTTTGTATCAATACAGCTATACCACTTTCGTACCAGTATAAGTGTGAACACATCAATAGTCACGCATGTGCAACTCTTTGTTTTTCCACTGCCTTAATCGTTCTTTTAGCTATGCCATATCTTTATGCTGTATATGGGTGTGGTCACAACAGTACTCGTGACCATGGCACGTTCCGAATTTTTAAGAATTCCTTCCATGATTCAGAAAGAGGGCAAGGAAACTGAGGCTTAGTACAGAGAGGAGACCAGCAAGGCTGAACAACGTCGGCAGGGCTGATCTAATACAGGCTAAACCCAAAACAGCTCGTGTTTGCAGTAATCATTTTATCTCAAATGAGATTCAAAAGCACTCAACATCATCATGGAAGAATTTTATTTTGTGTTGCTAGAATTTTGCTATAAAACGAGCGTTCTCTTGTCGTGGTTCACTTGGTCGTTGTTAGAATTTTAACACGTGTATTACCATTTCGCTTCTAGGAGCGCCAGCAAAATTATATGATGGAAACAATCCACACTGGGCACCCGCTCAGAAAATGGGCCATGTTTCGTCCAAGGTCGGACTTGATTCTTTGGCAGCCAAACCAGAAAGAACGCAATATCTGGGTACTCGATGGTTGGTTGAAGCATCTTATCTTCAGAGAAGTCTGACTTTTTAAACTAATATGGGTCAAAACCACACGCATCCATCTTCTCTTTGTATCGAATTTTCACTCGACTGTTCAAATCGTGGTAATACTAAGAAAACTGAGCATTGTTTACTGACACGCTTTCAGCAGCTGCCATCCTAGTTGCTTTGTATATCCACCATCATGGTGGACGCTCATGACGTAGCACATTTTGATCACGTGGTTGCAAGTCATCTATAGGCAGCCAATAAAGGAAACAGACTGGGTCGTCTTATTTGAGAGTTTGTGGGTTGGTAGGCTCCAGATACCTAAATGTATGTGCACAAACCCACAAAGTGAGTTTTTCCCATTATATGTCCCCTTTAACATCAGAGTATTGAATTCTCACTCAAAAATACACAAAGAATCTTTCTCTCCCCAGTAAAACAGCAGATAAGCTATACATAAACAGGGAATGATTTTATGCACACATCATGAACTCTTCAACATTAACTGACCTCCTAGATGCCCCGCCCCTTCCCCAAATCTGTACTCTTGTTTTCTATCATGATAAATGGCATAATTGAGTTCATTAATATAAAAAGAAAATCGTGTGTGTATTTGAAAAAAAATTACTTAAAAATTGGATACTTTTGTATTAAAAACAATTTAGCAATATTAAATTTACAACATGGCAGAACAATTTCAGACAAAAATGGTCAAAAATAAAACACTGGAAAAAGTTCAGTAACACAAAAAAAAAAAGCTCACTTTGACCTGCAAGAGCTACAACCAAATGTGAAATCTAACACTTTATAAATAACATTCATGGTGATTATAATTAGGGAGTAATCGTATGTGCAGCCGCTCAGCGCTTGGATGGGTTCAAATCACACTGAGCAGCAGATCAACAGCAAAAATATCAGCCATGTGGGCACTACACAACCCATCTGTAAAAGTATAAAAATTGTGCAGTTATGTTTCTTTACTGTGCATTACTGCAGAATCACCTAAAAATCCAACATCCAGCAGAGTTCTCATGACTGCTGCAGTTCCCTGATTGGACACTTAAATGATTGTGATTTTTTTTTTTTAATGGTAAATTTCAATACTGCAGAAAAAAAATATGCATAAAACACAAGTTCATACTTCAGTCTTTTTTTTGGATGTGATTAAATTGATAAAATCTGCATGAAAATCTTGAGCAATTCCTTCATTTAAAAGCCTCCTCTGTGTGATATTGTTTTTCTTTCCTCCCCAATTTACAAATCAGCATAAATCATATGACCATTTAACCACATGACTTCAGCCATGACACTGTCTAAACAAAACAACCAGCAGAAACTCATCCTGCAGTCTGCTAACAGCTGTACTAAACTTTATTGTACATTTCTCACTCTTTATTCCATAAACTTCATATAGTGCTGCTTGAAAGTTTGTGAACCCTTTAGAATTTTCTATATTTCTGCATAAATATGACCGAACCAACAGTAAAGGAGTGGATGGCAATGTGGAAAGGGCGAATGAGCTGAATCTTTACTTCAACAGATTCGATGGCATGACCCCAACCCACCACCACCACTCTTCTGCGGGATGGCTACAACCACACACTTCACATTATCTCCCCTCCCCCGCCTCTTCTTGCCTAACCTCACCCCCATTTCAGGACTTCGCTCGCACCTCCTCAACAGACCCCCTGCCTGAGCACCCCCCCCCCCAAGAAACACCTTCATTCCTCCCCCACCAGTCATCTCCACACTGATCATCAGCGAGGAGCAACTGAGAAGACAGCTGAAGAGACTCCATGCAGGAAAATCAGCAGGCTCGGATGGTGTTAGCCCCAGGGCCCTGAAGACCTGTGCTCTCCAGCTAAGTGGAGTACTTCAACATGAGCCTGGGTCTTCAGAGGGTCCAAATGCTGTGGAAGACGTCATGCCTCATCCCTGTACCGAAGAAGCCGCATCCCAGTGACCTCAAAGACTACAGGCCCGTGGCATCGACGCCACACATCATGAAGACCCTTGAGAGACTCATCCTGGAGCAGATCCGGCCTATGGTCCAACCACTTCTTGACCCCCTTCAGTTCGCCTACCAGCCCCATTTTGGAGTAGAGGACGCAATCATCTACTTGCTCAACAAAGTCTACGGCCACCTGGACAAGTCAGCCAGCACTGTGAGGATCATATTTTTTTTATTTCTCCAGTGCTTTTGACACCATCCGGCCAGCTCTGCTGGGTGAGAAGCTGACAGCGATGCAGGTGGATGCCCCACTGGTGTCCTGGATTGTGGATTATTTGACTGGCAGACCACAATACGTGCGCTTGCAGTACTCTGTGTCGGACAGAGCGATCAGCAACACCGGGGCTCCGCAAAGGACTGTCCTTTTTCCTTTCCTTTTCACTCTACACCACTGATTTCAACTACTGCACGGAGACCTGCCACCTCCAGAAATTTTCTGATGACTCTGCAGTAGTGGGACGTATTACTGGTGGTGATGAGAGCGAGTACAGGACCGTGGTGGACAACTTTGTCACGTGGAGCAGGAAGAAACACCTACAGCTCAACGTGATGAAGACGAAAGAACTGGTGGTTGATCTGAAGAGAATCAGGGCTCCAGTGAACCCTGTTAACATCCAAGGGGTCAGTGTGGACGTGGTGGAGGAATATAAGTACCTGGGGGTGTACTTGGATAATAAACTGGACTGGTCCAAAAACATGGACACGGTATACAAAAAGGGCCAGAGCTGTCTCTATTTTCTGAGACGGTTGAGGTCCTTCAACATCTGCCGAATGATGCTCATGGTTGTCCCCAAAGCGTTATAGCGTATCGGGCCCAATACGATTGCTCTGCCTGCCGATACGCTTAGTTGCTTTCGTTAAAATCCGATACACTTAGATTTATACCGATACGTTAAATTTCCTACCCACAAGTAGATACATAGGAGAGCAAATAACAGATCCATTTATGTATTGATATTTGTGTTGAACAAGCGGCCTTTTTTTTTTTCCAACGTTTGTGTTGATTCTATCAAAGTAATATGCCCGCGTGGTATGATGTAAACAAACTAATCTGTTGGCTATGTCAAGATCACGTGTTCAAACCGTCCAATAAAAATATCAAAAGAAAACGTCAGACATCCCGGAAGTTTCCGATTCATTATAAGCGATCTCATTGGCTGCCGATGTTGTCCCCGACCAGACAGACAAAGCCGACTGATTTTAATCACAAAAGTTTGACCTAGTCTATTATCATTCATGAATGTGTTTATAAGTGCATAATCTTTATGCCAACTTCAATGTATGAATTGAGTTTTCTTTTCCTTTAAACATGTTTTAATCTTAATCTAGTCCATTTAATAAAGTGCCAAAATTTAAAATTTATAATATGCAGTTGCCTTACTTTTCTTTTCAGCGTATCTTAGTTACACATATATTACGGTAATTGCATCAGAAACATTCTAAATCATTACAGTTATAGTAATACAGCAACTTATTTTAAGGTGGCAGTTCTTAGGTTCGGATCCCTTTGTGATCAACAGGAGGTCATGATGATCGATTCTCTACATTGAATTGCATAAGACGGAGCAAGCCACTGGTCATATTTTCATGCACATTTTTGTTACAACACGACTTGATTATAGATAATTAAGGGATCCCCGTGGATTTTCAATCTATCATATACCTCAGTAATCTAGGACAACACAGTTTAACTTGCATGTTGAACTTTAAAGGAACAGTCCACCGTATTTCCATAATGAAATGCTCTTATCTGAATTGAGATGAGCTGCTCCGTACCTATCCGAGCTTTGCGCGACCTCCCAGTCAGTCAGACGCGCTGTCACTCCTGTTAGCAATGTAGCTAGGCTCAGTATGGCCAACGGTATTTTTTGGGGCTGTAGTTAGATGCGACCAAACTCTTCCACGTTTTTCCTGTTTACATAGGTTTATATGACCAGTGATATGAAACAAGTTCAGTTACACAAATTGAAACGTAGCGATTTTCTATGCTATGGAAAGTCCGCACTATAATGACAGGCGTACTAACACCTTCTGCACGCTTCGGCAGCGCATTGATACGGAGCTCAGATATCAATGCGCTGCCGAAGCGCGCAGAAAGTGTTAGTACGCCTGTCATTATAGTGCGGACTTTCCATAGCATAGAAAATCGCTACGTTTCAATTTGTGTAACTGAACTTGTTTCATGTCACTGATCATATAAACCTATGTAAACAGGAAAAACGCGGAAGAGTTTGGTCGCATCTAACTACAGCCCCAAAAAATACCGTTGGCCATACTGAGCCTAGCTACATTGCTAACAGGAGTGACAGCGCATCTGACTGACTGGGAGGTCGCGCAAAGCTCGGATAGGTACGGAGCAGCTCGTCTCAATTCAGATAAGAGCATATTTCATTATGGAAATATGGTGGACTGTTCCTTTAAGTTGAAATTTCAAATGTGTATACATTAATACTATTTAGGTCAGAAATCATTGAAACAGTGGTAAAATCTATCCTATAATCATCTATCGAAAACCTCTCAGAGACCCTGAAAATGCACCTGAGAGCATCTATTTTCAAAAAATTTTCCGGGGGGAGCCATGCCCCCGCACCCCCCCTAGTTTCGCTTCACGCCTTTGGCGCTCAATTGTCTGTGTATTATCATGCCAGAATTTAGGGCTTTCATTTTTTTTCTAGGGAAAACACCGATGCTGCAGATGTTCTAAGAGTCTGTGGTGGCCAGTGCCATCCTGTACGCTGTCGTCTGCTGGGGCAGCAGCTTGAGGGTGAAGGACACTAACAGACTCAATAAGATCATCAGAAAGGCCGGCCATATTGTAGGTGTGGAACTGGACTCTCTGACAGTGGTGTTGGAGAAGAGAAGAGGACACACTTCAAAATAAAAACAAACAATCTTAGACTGTCCTTCCCACCCTCTACATGAGGAGCTGATCAGCCACAGGAGCACGTTCAGTAAATGGCTGATTCTTCCACGCTGCACAACCGAGAGACACAGGAAATCATTCCTACCTGTTGCAGTCAAGCTGTACAATGCCACTGTATAACTGTGGTACACTGTCTTACCATGTATACTGTATCCTTAACTCAGGTGCAATATATGTATATCGGAATCACTGTATGTAAAATCACTTCATCTTGCTTTTACTTAAGTTATTGAACTTATTTAAATTTATGTTATTCTTTTTTCAGACAATTTTATCTTCTATTTTTAGACATGTTTACTACTTCTCTGATTCAGGAGTTGGTAGCAAATTAGAATTTCCCTCCGGGGATATAAAGTAATTCTGATTCTGATTCCGATTAAAACATCAGATTTTCACACAAGTCCTAAAAGTAGATAAAGAGAACCCAGTTAAACAAATGAGACAAAAATATTATACTTGGTCATTTATTTATTGAGGAAAATGATCCAATATTACATATCTGTGAGTGGCAAAAGTATGTGAACCTTTGCTTTCAGTATCTAGTGTGACCCCCTTGTGCAGCAATAACTGCAACTAAACGTTTCCGGTAACTGTTGATCAGTCCTGCACACCGGCTTGAAGGAATTTTAGCCCGTTCCTCCGTACAGAACAGCTTCAACTCTGGGGTGTTGGTGGGTTTCGTCACATGAACTGCTCGCTTCAGGTCCTTCCACAACATTTCGATTGGATTAAGGTCAGGACTTTGACTTGGCCATTCCAAAACATTAACTTTATTCTTCTTTAATCATTCTTTGGTAGAACGACTTGTATGCTTAGGGTCATTGTCTTGCTGCATGACCCACCTTCTCTTGAGATTCAGATTCAGTTCATGGACAGATGTCCTGACATTTTCCTTTAGAATTCGCTGGTATAATTCAGAATTCATTGTTTCATCAATGATGGCAAGCCATCCTGGCCCAGATGCAGCAAAACAGGCCCAAACCATGATACTACCACCATGTTTCACAGATGGGATAAGGTTATTATGCTGGAATGCAGGGTTTTCCTTTCTCCAAACATAACGCTTCTCATTTCAACCAAAAAGTTCTATTTTGGTCTTATCCATCCACAAAACATTTTTCCAATAGCCTTCTGGCTTGTCCACATGATCTTTAGCAAACTGCAGATGAGCAACAATGTTCTTTTTGGAGAGCAGTGGCTTTCTCCTTGGAGCCATGCCATGCACACCATTGTTGTTCAGTGTTCTTCTGATGGTGGACTCATGAACATTAGCCAATGTGAGAGAGGCCTTCAGTTGCTTAGAAGTTACTCTGGGGTCCTTTGTGACCTCGCTGACTATTACATGCCTTGCTCTTGGAGTGATCTTTGTTGGTCGACCACTCCTGGGGAAGGCAACAATGGTCTTGAATTTCCTCCATTTGTACGCAATCTGTCTGACTGTAGATTGGTGGAGTCCAAACTCTTTAGAGATGGTTTTGTAACCTTTTCCAGCCTGATGAGCATCAACAACGCTTTTTCTGAGGTCCTCAGAAATCTCCTTTGTTCGTGCCATGATACACTTCCACAAACGTGTGTAGTGAAGATCAGACTTTGACAGATCCCTATTCTTTAAATAAAACAGGGTGCCCACTCACACCTGACTCTAATTTCACCTTCAAATTAACTGCTAATCCTAGAGGTTCACATATTTTTGCCACTCACATATGTAATATTGGATCATTTTCCTCAATAAATAAATGACCAAGTATAATATTTTTGTCTCATTTGTTTAACTGGGTTCTCTTTATCTACTTTTAGGACTTGTGTGAAAATCTGATCTACAGATCTCCTGAAAAGGGGTGTAAAATTATTTATCAGCTTCAATACCCAGCTTTTAAACAAAAGCACTGAAGTGAGACACATTAAAGAGATAATGAAAGACAGGCTGTAAATAAATCAATATATTTATGAGACAAGGGTGCCGAATTAAATATCAAATTAATGGAGCTTATTTTCCCACTGAGCTCATGTCTCTGAGAATAATGCTGAAGGCTTGAAAAACTGACAAAAACAAGCAAATTTTCTAAAATAAATAAATAAAATGCTGTCTTCAATTTCCTTATAAGCAAGGTTCCTACAATGTATGGATAAATAATTTCCTTTGAATATGCATTTTTCTCTGACAATTTAAATGTTTTGGTGCTAGAATGGCAAAACAATCATTGCCATTACAAATAATAATGGGTGATGTTTTATTTAATACGACAATACTGGTACCACGATGAAGTTGTGTGAAGGAACTAAACAGGCGAATCAGATTAATTCACCAAATCATGTTTAAAACATTTTGTATATTTAGGAATCCCACTCGAAGCCAAATGTTAAATTCCCTGACTTTTCCCCACGGTCCCTAACTCAGGGCTCAACATTAACTTTTTAATCCACTTGTCCAGTCGGACAAGCAGCAAGATTTTTCACTTTTTTTTTTTTTTTACACTTGCTTTTCACTTGTCTTTTTATTACTATGTATTTACTAGTTCAATGATAGGAAAGTGGTTTAAAAAAAGTTGATCAAAAAACAGGTACAGTTGTGCTCACAAGTTTACATACCCTGGCAGAATTTTTGCTTTCTTGGCCTTTTTTCAGAGAATATGAATGATAACACAAAAACTTTTTCCCCCACTCATGGTTAGTGGTTGGGTGAAGCCATTTATTGATAAACAACTGTTTTCTATTTTTAAATCATAATGACAACAAAAAACATCCAAATGACCCTGATCAAAAGTTTACATACCCCAGTTCTTAATACCGTGTATTGCCCCCTCTAACATCAATGACAGCCTAAAGTCTTTTGTGGTAGTTGTGGATGAGGCTCTTTATTTTCTCAGATGGTAAAGCTGCCCATTCTTCTTGGCAAAAAGCCTCCAGTTCCTGTAAATTCCTGGGCTGTCTTGCATGAACTGTGCACTTGAGGTCTCCCCAGAGTGGCTCAATGATATTGAGGTCAGGAGACGGAGATGGCTACTCCAGAACCTTCACTTTGTTCTGCTGTAGCCAATGACAGGTCGACTTGGCCTTGTGTTTTGGATCGTTGTCATGTTGGAACGTCCAAGTACGTCCCATGCGCAGCTTCCGGGCTGATGAGTGCAAATTTGCCTCCAGTATTTGCTGATAACATGCTGCATTCATCTTTCCTTCAACTTTGACCAAGTTTCCTGTGCCTTTGTAGCTCACAAATCCACAAAACATCAGCGATCCACCTCCGTGCTTTACAGTAGGAATGGTGTTCATAGGCCTTGTTGACACCTCTCCAAATGTAACGTTTATGGCCAAAAAGTTCAATTTTGGTCTCATCACTCCAAATTACCTTGTTCCAGAAGTTTTGAGGCTTGTCTCTGTGCTGTTTGGCGTATTGTAGGCAAGATACTTTGTGGCATTTGCTTGGTTTTAACAGAGCCCCTGATTTTCCATTTGTTAATCACAGTTTGAACACTGCTGACTGGCATTATCAATTCCTTGGATATCTTTTTGTATCCCTTTCCTGTTTTATACAGTTCAACTACCTTTTCCCATAGATCCGTTGACAATTCTTTTGCTTTCCCCATGACTCAGAATCCAGAAACATCAGTGGCTGGATGAAAGATGCAAGAGTCTGTCTGGATCCCAGAAACTCACTCAGCTTTTATGCACACACACTGATTACAAGCAAACAGATCACAGGTGAGGATGTTACCTTTAGTAGCCATTCAAACCCATTTGTGTCAACTTCTGTGCATGTTATCAGGCCAAAATCAGCAGGGTATGTGAACTTTTGATCAGGGTCATTTGGATAGTTTCTGTTGTCATTATGATTTAAAAAGAGAAAAAAAACAGTCGTTTGACAATGGTTTCACCCAACCACTAAGCATGAACGGAAAAGATGTTTTTGTGTTATCATTCATATTCTCTGAAAAATGGTCAAAGAATCATAGATCCTGCCAGGGTATGTAAACTTATGAGCACAACTATATATTTATGATGATCATTATTCTTTAATGATTTATAATTGTTCAATAAAACTCAAACCTGAACAATAAACAAAAACTATCCAATGCCCCATTATGGTGTATGTGTTATCACCCATTACCTGGTCTGCAATTTTAAGAGTTTGGCTTGTCGTCTTTTCCACATTCTTTCAACGAAATTAAACCGAAAGAAAACAAGTTGGACATACGGTAGTAAGGGTGACAGTCACGTTGTGAATGAAAAACTGAGTGAGTTCAGCACTGTTGTAAAATTCTTGTGAAATATTTTGCGACATTTGTGATAGTTAAATGTGGACCATAGAAAATAAAAATACCAGAAATGTCTGAATGAAATGAAGATTCACCACAGATATTTATTTTACTGAGGTATTTGATTGCCATTTCTCCAATTTCAATGAATTCAAAGTCTAATAATCTATGATTAGATATTACGACATAGTTAATTTTTTTTTTTTTAAAACACGCGCACCTGCTGTACTTGGTTTCCCCGGAATTTCGCAAACAATAACATGGCCGGATCACTGAGGGGATTGAACTAGTTTTTTTGGAACTTTATTGATGTAACTCTTAAATAATTACGATAAAAATGGTGATTTTCAACAAATATTCAGCTTTCAATAGTTAATATTCGTCGGACAGGCAGATGTGGATTTGACTTGTCTGGACCAAACATGTGGTTGTCCCGGACAGTCAGGGTACCATTAATGTCGAGCCCTGTGACTAAAAAGTTGAATTTCGAAAATAGGCTGCCTTTGTGCTCAGCAGACAAAAACCAGCCTCTGTATCTTAAAACCCATCAATTTGAGAGATTTATTTACTAGTTCACACATGTTTTCAGTATACAATTTAACATTTTACTGTTTAAAGTAAACACAATGAAATAACCTGATAAAGAAAAATACTGCATTACATATAGATAAAATGCCAATTAAAATGTAAACATGCTACAAACAAAATTCCCAGATACATCATGACTTGGCTCAAAAAATGATGCCTGGAATTCCTTGTTTGGAATAGACTTTAAAATTCCATGATATTCCAGAAATTCCATGACCTGCAGGAACCCTGATATTTCCTAAACACACATCTATAAATTCCTAAATTGATCATTACATAATAGGCTATTTTAACCAATTAGCTGTATTTTAACGAGAAATAACCTTGCGAAGTACAGCAACACTGCATATTGTTAAGATTTAACCCAAATTATCTATAATGAATAACTCATGCTGCTGGCAATATAAGGTATGAAAATGAAGGCCGTGTGCGCACACATACGGTACTTTTGCCTCATCTCAGGGCAGAAAATCCCAGATAGGATCCTTCACTGACAGGCATGCGCAGAGGCCACACCTGCTTCACCGGACCCAACGGGCGTGCGCAGAGGCCACGCCTGCTTCACCGGACCAGACGGGCGTGCGCAGAGGCCACGCCTGCTTCACCGGACCCGACGGGCCTGCGCAGAGGCCACGCCTGCTTCACCGGACCCGACAGGCGCGCGCAGAGGCCACAGCTCAGTCACTGACAGGCACACAGGCCACAAGTTCTGCACACAGATTGACGGATACAAATGCCATGCCTCCTTCTCACAGAATGACATTCACAGAGGCCATGCCTCCATCCCTGAGCCTGAAAGGTAAATAGGCCATGCCTACATTCATACTGACAGGCACAGAGTCCACACCTTCTTCAGTGGGACTGACAGACACACAGGCCATCCGTCCTTCACACAAACTGACATATTTTCCCCTGAAATTGGTGCTTCCTGTGTAATACTGACATTCTGCATAACCCGAGTACCTGATGCATGTAACGCATACATGCATGCGCGTGCACACACCAGCAAAATGCTGACAATCAGAAAACCTGTCAGGTGAGCCTGTCTCTACCTGCAGGCTCAAGAAGTTAATTAACTACTTGCAAAGTCAAATAGCAATAAAACTGCTTCTAATCACGAGTGAAAACACTAACCTCGGCTCCGCGCACACTATACAACACAGGGGAGTCAGAACACGCTGTACAAATCATTCTAATTAGCTATTGTGATACACATGCTATACATTTGAGCGGGGGGGGGGGGGGGGGGGGGGGGGGTAAATAAAAAAAATTCACAGGATCATATAATAGGGATTGTATGATAATGACTAATGACTATAATACTTCTTTCATTAAACAATGAAACATCATACTTTTTTAAATCCCTTTATAGCTACATTTAACCTTGTGGAACATCCTCTCAACAAAAATGCTAAACACACTTCTTATATAAACTTCATGTCAATAATTATTCTTAATCCATTTATGATACAGGGCGTCTATTGTACAAGTACCTGTGAATGAGTTGCTACAACAGAAGCAGTACCAGATTAGAATGAGTGCATTAATATAAGCCTGTTATTTGCAGCTGCACTATTGTCAGAGCTGCTGTTCCAGAAAATCAATCAACAACATTCCACTGGGTCACAAAAACGCTGTGTTTCTGTTCATGTTCAGGATTCCCTGCAGGAAGCTCAGTTTCATACATGACTTGTGACAGAAAAGACAGAAAGGATGAGATGTTAATCATAGAGGACAGAAATGATTAGGGAGATATGAGCAATCAAACGCTTGGAGCTTAAATAAAGCCCAAAATAACAGGACATTAAAAAAAAAAAATTGTTTTTGCTGTTAAAAGGTGCAGACGGGGGAAAAAAGGAACCACTAGCATCATTATCATCTAAAGATTAATCTGGCAAGATATCATTTCACGAACACCACAAACAGCATTTCTTCACAGGCCTAGACATTAAGCATTTACCACTGGTGGCCCATTGGGCCAGTGGAATTGAAAAGTTACTGGCCCAAATGGAAAATGTGGTGGCCCGAATGCACGCGGTACCCGAACCACGGCTGCCACAGGCAGCCGCTGCAAGCACCGCAGGTACTTGCACAAAGAGGGGGGTCCGGGGGCCTTCCCCTGGAAAATTTTGATTTTTCAATTCATATTCATGCATTCTGGTGCATTTTAAGGTAAATTAATGAAAATAAGATTATTCATATTTTGCTAACATTATTATATCTTTATTGTTTGTTCACATTGATTTTTTATTGTTTGCATTTCTTGTTCTATCAATTTCTTAGTTACATTTAAAAATGTCCTTTGTTATTGTTCTCTGTTCGTTTAACACATGCTGTTGATTACTGTTTTACATTAACAATTGTTTGTATAAGTTTTAGAATAAGCTAAGTTTTGTCTCACCATGCAACTAACTTGTTTATAGAATAAGCTTTGCCTGTAACCCACCCTGTGTGATGTAGACATATTTTCATTTTTTGTCATGGTTTCAACTTTGGCTCATATATTCTCAACATTGTAGATATTGAATTCTCACCACTGTAGATATTCTAATAGAAATAGAGGTACAATGAACTTTTTATATACACCTTTATATAATAGCCACAAGACACACACAGACCAGTCCCAAGTCTGGATGAAAGGTGAGGGTGGCATACTAACCCTTATCATGCTGGATTTAAATGGGCATTTTTATTGCCCATGAAGAAGTTTTATTTCTTAATTAATATCATGAGAATCATTGACAAACCATACATTTCCTGAAAGGGTGGACTTTGGGGAATAATCTAGTGAGATTTTTGCAAAGTCTTACCTGCTCGGGGGTGATTTATAACCCTAATTACCTGTTAATTAGCTCATTAACAGGTATGCTCAGGTGAGCCAACAAGGGGTGAAATGTTGTATTTTTTTAATAAGACAAAATATAAACACCAAATTTTCAGGATATGTCCTTGGGGGAACTAGTAGTAAATTTTTGCAAATTCATCCATTTGCATAAACCGTTGCCATGGCAACAGCAGATACCCAAGCAACTGGGGGTATACTGGGTTTAGCATGGTCTGGTTGTACCAGAGAGGGTCAGAATAGTTATTTTTGTTGTAATGAACTAATGTAGACCTAGTTTGGCTATTTTGATAGATTATCATCATCTTTGGATATTTGAATAATAATATAATATATGGGATCAGATCCAATTTACCACATTATTTTATCTGTTCTTCTATTTCAGTCATAGCAACCAACATTTATACTTCATTCTTTAATCATTAAGTTGATACACGTGTAGCCATATTTCTTGGCAGTGTATCCTGAAATTTTGATATTAATATACAAAGTCTGAACGATTTTACACCATCTGAAGCTAAAGCGCGTGTGTTGAAATGCTGTTTTACGATTTGGCGAGTTGTAAACCGAGCGTGACGTCGCGCGCTCTGATTGGCTGCCGAGTTCAAAATGAAGCCGTTTGTTAACACCCGATAGTTAATTTATGCACGATCGTATTTAAACTGTTTACCTGGCCTTTGGCCAGGTTGAGGAGCGTGGAGTTTGAACATATTTGAATTTCACCGTTCTGATGGTCTCCTTGCCGCAACTGTCTTCGTCTACAAGATGCTATTTTCCCGCCAAAATGACGCTTCCGAACAGCGCTGAACATCTCCGAAAATGCACGAAGACGACACACTCCTGCCGTGGAGCGGAGCGGGACGAAAACAAAGACGGCGGCCCTCGTATCGAAAAGGTGCATTTTATGAATAATTTCTTCACAATGGGTAAAATATGCAGGGTTCTCCACGGATTGAAAATATAGGGGGGTGGGGGTCAATCGGATGACCTTGAAACAAATTTGCATAAATTTACATGTGTCATTTGCATAAAATACTCTCAAATAGTAATGATTTAGAATAGAGGAATCAATTGGACCGATACAAAATCAATTTGGATCGATGTTTTCGATGTCGACAGTGGAACGCTTACGCGTAAAACCGAATCGCTCGAGAGACATTTCGACAGAGTGTACGCACAGAGCTACAGTAACACTGACAGCCAGGTTATATCCTCACGGTTTTATAGGCAATATCACGCTTGCCGCACCAACTTTGAACTTTTTGTTTTTATCCTTTATTTCTCTGCCGACAATAACAACCAGTTCTCTCGAACTTGGTGTCGATTCACACGTTATTATAAAGGCGTGTTATCTCCCGGCGCAAGAACAATGTGTCAAAAACGCTGAAGTGTGAAACGCTTTTCTTAGACTATAATCGTCAGACTGACTAAACTAATTGCTGGTAAATGAGTTTCACACTCGGGTGTTGTCGCGTTGTCGGTACTCCAACAGAGAAAGGCTATCTGTCACAAAGAAAACAAAGGGACGTCTCTTCCTCATACCTGCCAACCTTGAAAAAATTTTATGAGTACAATTTTACAATTTCATGAGTACTCCCCCCCCCCTCGCGTCAACCTCACTCCAACCCGGTGCGCATGCGCCCCCACAGACCACAACCAGCAGACCAAAAACACACTTTCAATCCAGTTTTATTGACTGACCTTGGGAACATAGTCCAGTTTTGTAAAACATTCCTATTGATAGACTTTAGGAAACTGTTATTGATGGCTCTTGGGAACTTCCTTCTGTTTTGAAAAGCACAACAAACATTTTAAAAATACATGTGCAAACGAAATGAAATTAAACCAGAGCCACTCTTTCAAAATAAATAACACATTAAATTAATACAGTATGTAAAAAAGGCACTTTCAACACAAAACATGGTATGCACAAATTTCCCATGCAATAGGTTTAGACTTTTGCATTTTTTAACATGTTGGAAGTATATTGCATTATACAGTACACTGCAGTATTTTGTAGTATGCCTTTTTCATGTGCAAACTATTGCATTTGCATTCGAAATATTGCATTTACTGCAGTAATACTGTATAAAAAAGCATTTGAGACTGCAGTACCATGCAGGTTTTTTCATAAGAGGGATGACCAATTTTCGACTTCACATCATCTGCAAACATTCTAGGCTACCATTGA
This sequence comes from Neoarius graeffei, assembly GCF_027579695.1. Lineage (NCBI taxonomy): Eukaryota > Metazoa > Chordata > Actinopteri > Siluriformes > Ariidae > Neoarius > Neoarius graeffei. The sequence continues at coordinate 35,008,236 of NC_083583.1, read as the reverse complement.
CAGAAGTTACCGACTGCCCTTAAGATATACAACACACTACGTTTTGTTGAGCACATCAATAAAGTGGTACTTATCATAGTGATTCAATGAGAGCGCGAGAGGAATTGTAAATCAGGTTTCGTTGGTTACCGCATCGAATATGCAACCTCGAGTGACGGCTTCGAAGTTAAATGAAGAACTAGCCTGTACTGTTGGTGTTGTAAATGCACAAAATAACGGCTAGGAAGCTCGAGTACACGTGAAACACAACCGTTTCTGTTACAAATATAAAAACGACGTCTCTAACCGACGTTTCAATCCCCGACTCGCTCTAGCCACCTGGCTGCACCGCTGCACTCAAGTTAGAGACGCGAAGGAGGAAGGGGAGGGGGTGAAAAGGGCAGAGCCACACGCTCTGGAAGAGCGGTGGGGGGATTGGGCAAAGCGTTCCATTCTGGCTTTGAGTTTTCTCACAGATCAGTGGTATCAACTTCAGCGAGAACTTGACTGAAATGCGAGTTCGGATGATATGCGTACTTTTTAATGCGAAAACGTACAGTCGTACAATGAGGTAAAAATTCGTAGCGGCTATGCAAGATGCGTACAGGCTGGCAGGTATGCTTCCTTTTGTAAAGGGGCGGAAGAAATTAAACGGGGGCGGGAATCACAGAAAGGGGGGCGGCCTGCACCTCTAAAACCCCTCGTGGAGAACCCTGATATGAGTAATAAAATGTGTTAATTTGTATCGAAAATGTACTGGCTCGCCCAGGCCACTGTTTGGCCAAATTTAGTGGCCCGAACTGGCCCGAAAGACGGAAAAAACACCGCCGGGCCATCGGGCAAGTGCTAATGTCGAGCCCTGCTTCATATCATATAGCATTCTATCAACATAAAAATATGTTTACACAACATACCTGCAAACAAGCTACACCTGTACAACTTCAGATCAGTTTTAGTCAATTCTACACCAATTGTTATGTAATTCCCCAATACAGCTGGGCAATACAGCAAAAATATAAATCACAATTCTACAATGCTTGATATTTAAAAAAAACACAAAAAAACAAAAAACGCTGTATAGGTCTGCTCACACACTGCCAGACTGTTCGATGATTTAGATGGCTTAATCTCATTTATTTTAAACATACATATTAGATTTATGTTTAAAAATTATAAAACATTTTTTAAATGAAAATGAAATGAGAAAAAAAAATTCAGCAAAAAAAGTTAAGATTTTTCAATTGAATATTTTACCATCAAATCAGCTGCTTCCAGTCAGTTTGTAATTTTTTTATTACAAAAACATTATCACTATATCCATGATAACCATGTTTCAGAAAAGCATACGGTAACACACTTTACAACAATATCATGTAAGCATTTTGCCCAGGCCTTACTCCTAATCTACATTTATATTCAAAGCTAAACTACATGAAAAGAACTTTAGCAATAATCATTTTTAGAGAATTAATCATTAGGTCAAATTAGTTTACAGGCTAATTAGTTATGAAGACAAATCAATGAATGAGAGCTAAACTAATACCAGCATGAATCAGACTAAACTGAAGTTGTGGCAAGCCTTGCCTCCTTTGCATTTCCAAATTTGTGCCCCTCAACCAATTGTAAAAAGATTCCCCCTCCAGTTCTCAGAAACTTTCGCACAAAGACTGGCCGATAAATGTTTTTCATTTTCACGACTGACTCGTGTGCTTTCTAAAAATAGTCAATTAACACTGTGATACCAGGAAATGAAGTTATTTTTAGACTAACATACCTTGAAATTTTCAAGTTCTAGCTGAGGGAGGGAGGAAGGAAGGGAGGGAGGGAAGAACAGGTAGTGAGCTGAAGAGATGTGTGCACAAGAGAGGGCCGAGGACCCTGGATGATGTGGAGAGATTGTGTAAAGAATGGTCTTAGACGCCCTGCTCTGTATCTCCAACCTTATAAATTATTATAGGCGAAACTCCGTGCTGTTTTACTGGCAAAGGGAGGTTGAACAAGGTATTAAATACATGTTTTTGGTGAAAGTAATTATTTCTTGGTGAGGGATCTGTTTTTCTCTCTATTTCAGTTAAAGGTTGGATTTTTCTCTTTTGGCTCAGCCTTTGACTGAAGAGGCACCTGTCTGTATGTTTAACCAAGTTCGAGCGTGTTTAACAATGTAATTGGCGTGCCAGCCTCAGGATTCCACAATCGCGGTGTGGCGCCACTATGTACTAAATATGTAAGTGCCATGTCACATAACCACAGTTCGTGATGTAATCCCCCATGACTGAGTGGTCTAGAGCCCTATTCAGGAAAGGAACAGATTCTGCAACGTTGGTTCGAATCCTGGCATCAACATATTTCTGAGCAGGCTATTTTTTCTATTTATGTACCGTAGCTTCTATCTCCCAATCAGACAAAGGCTGAGCTCAGACCTGCACAGGTCTCTAGTTTCAGTGGGAGATGAAGCTACTTCGCCAAAAGGTGGATTTTTTCTAAAGCTTTTTATTACTCTTTACACGGGATGTCAATAATTATGGGAGGCTCTCTTTCTCTCTCTGTGTACACGAGTGCGTGCGTACACACACACAGCAACTCCATTATAACAAACTCTTTCTACTTTCACATATAATGAACTAAGTTTGTGTCCCCCACGTTTAGTGACAAGTCGGAGTGTGAAAAAAAAAATAATAACTGTCACATCCACACGCGTTGGCATGCACAGCGCCATTAGGACTAATTACTACGCACCTGTTACACACAGTGTTGTAGTCGAGTCACTAAACCTCAAGTCTGAGTCCAGTCTCGAGTCCCCAGTGTTCAGAGTCATTAAAAAATTTTTTTTGAGTTGAGTCCACTATTGATTCGAGTTGAGTCTGAGAACAAGACTCCAACCACACCATTTGATGGTGGCTGTTTTAGCCCCATTAACATCAGTTTGTTCCTGAACATGCCATATGAACAAGTGAATGTGTGTTCTCTTCATCAGGGAGTGTGAAGTATTCTGTCAGAGATGGTTGAGAGATGGATGCAAGTGCAGAAGGTGTGTGTTTATTAATACAAGTGAAGACAGGTAAACAATCCAGAACGGCAGGCAAAATTGTAAACTAGTGAAACAGGCAATAGGTTGAGCGAGGCACAAACAGGCGATCATAGACTCGGCAGAATCAAAGATGAGAAACAGGAAATTAGAGCTCAGGAAACGTGTCAGTAATGCAACTCAATACTTCACAAAGTAAGTGTGTTTTCACAGTTTTTATAAAGGCATGCTGATTGCGCCTCAATCCTGTGCAGGTGCAAGTCATTTACGGCATGTGCACAAGAGTCCGCTTGGCACGTGCACTAGCTAGAGTGTGCCCGAGAGTCTATCTGATGCACGCGCCAAGACGCGACACTCTTGCACGAAATTATTACAAAAATCAATGTAGATATAAATATCTTATGCCAAATTATGATGGCATGTTACAAAAAATAAAGAAAAAAAGCCAAGTCCTCGTCTCCAACTTACAAGTCCTAATGCAGTTAAAACATAAGTCCAAGTCTGAGTCGTCAGTGCTCAAGTCCAAGTCAAGTCACTAGTCCTTAAAATTAGGGCACGAGTCAGACTCGAGTCCAAGTCCTGGTTCCAGATTACAGCGCGTGCTTATAAGGACTCTCTAAACACACAGATTTGAAGTATACGTGCTGTACCTTGTGTCTCACATTACCAAGCCTTATATCCATGTGTTGCCTTTCTGTTTTTGACCGTTTTGTGTATTTGAAGTCTGCCTTTTGTCTTTGCCTCCACCATTCTGTTTGTGCCTCGCTTGACCATTCCCTATTTCACGACCCTGCCTTTGTTGTACGTTTTTGAACTGTTTCCCTGCCTGTTTGTAAATAAACACTCTTCCTGCAATTACATACATCATTCGCCTGTTTACATGACACACTGCGCCATGCACGCCTCTTCCCACCAGAGACAAACAATAAGTAATCAAGTCCGCAGTCAAGTTAACGCCATAAAACAAAGGCTTAATGAGCCTCGCTTAGGTGTCGATCATTAGCAATCATTGAGAACGGTGATCAGAGGATTGATAAAAGGACTGCTGATACCACTAATCTTAAAGGGGAACTGAAGGCAAATTTATCATCAAAATTCTATTTCTCTCATTTTATTAAATATCGGAATGCATTTCTGATAGCTATTTTGCCGCTGCTATAGCAAGTTATGAGTGTTTGAAATATGCTATGTAACATATCAGTCCATATGTCAAAGCAGTGGCCATAAACGAGATTCACTGAGACCTGTGCGAGACATCGTAGGACGGACGTAAAACGTACAACGAAACTCAAAGTGACCAACATCGTCAAAAGATGCGTGCGCCCTCTTTCAAATGCTGACGTAATCAAGCCAGAAGTTCTCGGTGTCCAAAATCACTCCCTACTCACTATATAGTGGGGACACCATTTTGTAGTGCTGTCCAAAACCTTAGTGAGGATTGTGTGTACATGCATGTATTTATTTTGAAAATCCACCAGCCGCCTGATCTGGCACATTTTAATTGTGCGACAGTGATGACGTAAATATCAGTGTGACGGACTAGTCCTTATCCTGTTGTCTTTCCAACTCTTCTCTACTCCACGTTGGTTTGAAGTCGTATGAAATAATCTCCATCACTGATGAAGCTGGCAAATCTCAAAATTAATCTAAATTGGAATGATACGGCGATCTGGTCGCTGTGTAAACAGTTTTAAAAATGGCGGCGCTGACACTTCACATTTGAAGTCTCGCGAGGATCGCGCTGATAAGCGAAGCCTGCCGTGGACCAAACGAACTACATTCAACATGCCTAAAAACCGAAAAGGCCGATAAGTGTAATATGCCAATACGAGTCACGATTTCAGGTTACTAAAACCGAAAATGTAATTGAATAACACGTTAATTAAGAAATAAAGCAAGTTTAAAAATGACTTCAGTTCCCCTTTAACATCTAGTTAAAGCACACAGGTGGCATTTTTATGCCCAGCCCCACAGCACAACATAAATGACATCATCGATGATTTGCAACACATGAATAAACTGAATGGTGAAGATTTAGAAAAAAATAGCGAGTCAGCAGGTGGACACTGGCAATGATACACCGGAACCCTCTGTCATTTCCACAACAGACGAAGAAATCATCACCTCTGCTTGCGATCCTTTAACCCAGTCAATGAACTGAAATAGTGACTCGGAAGGAGAAATTCGTGATAAGGAGAATGATAAGGAGAGTGGTGTGACAAGTGGGTCAATTTCAGTATTATGAACTATCTGGACACACACACTTAAAAAAGGGAAAAGGTAAAATTTGTTTAAAAAAAAAAAAAATTTACAACTAGACAATAAATAGTCCTACAAAAATTTTACATCACATCCTCCCGTTTGTAATTCTTTTGAAATATGTTTTTGACGCATAATAAAAAAATGCACGTCCACGTATCGTCCTCCGATTCTCTGTAAGAGCTCTGTAATCTGACAAAAAAGGGAAACTTGAGGAAAAAAATTGTGTTTTTTAATGTCTGAAAGCTGAGTTGCGTATAAAGTGTTGTGCCGAGGTTCTTGTTTGTTCTGTCCTCATACCTGACACACCTGAGTATAATTAGACATGGACAAAAACTGAGTCAATAAACTTCATCATACTGATGATTAGAGGGTGTGGACGAGACTATTAACTCCTTGCTGTGATATTTTTAGTCCTGAAACACAAACGACACCTTTGATAAAATGAGAAGAAATGATTATTCATGTCATTGAAATCTATATAATAAGCGGCAAAGATTGTCTTGAGCTAATGTCACCATTTCTCGACGGATTTTCACCAAATTTGGCAAGTAGGCCCGGGGATGACCCGGAACTTTGCAGATATAAACAAAATTCATGTACGGGCCCCAGGTAGGTCCCTGGGGGGCACAACATCCATCCACCCACCCTCAATGCCTTTCACTTTACATTTATCAACACAAACTCTTGACAGATCTTCACTAAACTTGGCACGTAGGTACAGGAGAGCGCCACAATTTGGCAGAACTCAGAAGTTCCATATTTGGGCCCCAGGGGGTCCCTGGTGGGCCCCTGGGTAGTGGATGTTTGGATTTTTATTTGTCTTGGGTTAACATCAATTCTCGACGGATCTTCACCAAATTTGACATGGAAGTCTGGGGGCAACCCAGAATTTTGCAAAAAAGTCGGGCAATGCCAGGTAACCTGCTAGTTTTATATAAAAGTACATCAGTGTGACGTCATGAGGTACGTTTCTGGAAAAGTATTCAGTATAACACAGCCTAAGTAGTTTACTTTATTACACCATTAACACGTGCTTTCTCTGTTGTATTAGGCTTTATATACACTACCGTTCAAAAGTTTGGGGTCACCCATGCCCCTTTTCCACCAAAGCAGTTCCAGGGCTGGTTCGGGGCCAGTGCTTAGTTTGGAACTGGGTTTTCTGTTTCCACTGACAAAGAACTGGCTCTGGGGCCAGAAAAAACGGTTCCAGGCTAGCACCAACTCTCTGCTGGGCCAGAGGAAAGAACCGCTTACGTCAGCGGGGGGCGGAGTTGTTAAGACCAACAAATCTGTGAAGATACTCAGTCGTCCAGGTACATAGTAATCTGTGGTTGGTAGAAGAGAGCAACTGGACTTGCTTGAAAAGTCTTGAAGACGTTTTGCCTCTCGTCCGAAAGGCATCCTCAGTTCTGTCTGTCTAATAGGGAGTATCAAGTATTTATCCTCTCATGGATCATAATAGAATCGGAATCAGAATGCTGATGGCTGCATTGAAGGTGGCTGATAGATGTCATAGACCCCCACCTCTGTTCAGTGATGGTCGTTCCAGGTTGACAAAAAAGAATGATCCTCTCTGGCTAAGATGTCTGCCAGTTTTCTGGAAGTCCTCTCATACTCCCGCACCAGTCGAAGGGATCTCATCCCAAAGTGCGTAGAAACATATCTGTGAAGATATCCATCACTGAACAGAGGTGGGTGTCTATGACATCTATCAGCCACCTTCAATGCAGCCATCAGCATTCTGATTCGGATTCTATTATGATCCATGAGAGGATAAATACTTGATACTCCCTATTAGACAGGCAGAACTGAGGATGCCTTTCGGACGAGAGGCGAAACGTCTTCAAGACTTTTCAAGCAAGTCCAGTTGCTCTCTTCTACCAACCACAGATTAAGACCAACAACAATAACAAGACTGCAAAAGATCGCCATTTTTAAGCGATGAGAAGCATCAGCTGTACAAACGCGAAGTCAGCCATTATTATTATTATTGTTGTTGTTGCTGCTGCTTCTTCCATGTTGTTTTTGCTTCAATATTCGCGCCAAGGTTTAAGCAAACATAGCGACGTAACTGACGTATACAGCAACGTAATGACGTGGCACCGCGAGCGATGGAAAAGCAAACTGGTTCTCAGCTGGCTCGCTAGTTGAACGAGTTGTGAACCAGCACCAGCCCCGAACCAGCCCTGGAACTGATTTGGTGGAAAAGGGGTACCAGACAATTTTGTGTTTTCCATGAAAAGTCACACTTTTATTTCCCACCATAAGTTATAAAATGAATAGAAAATATAGTCAAGACATTTTTCTGGCCATTTTGAGCATTTAATCGACCCCACAAATGTGATGCTCCAGAAACTCAATCTGCTCAAAGGAAGGTCAGTTTTATAGCTTCTCTAAAGAGCTCAACTGTTTTCAGCTGTGCTAACATGATTGTACAAGGGTTTTCTAATCATCCATTAGCCTTCTGAGGCAATGAGCAAACACATTGTACCATTAGAACACTGGAGTGAGAGTTGCTGGAAATGGGCCTCTATACACCTATGGAGATATTGCACCAAAAACCACACATTTGCAGCTAGAATAGTCATTTACCACATTAGCAATGTATAGAGTGCATTTCTGATTAGTTTAAAGTGATCTTCATTGAAAAGAACAGTGCTTTTCTTTCAAAAATAAGGACATTTCAAAGTGACCCCAAACTTTTGAACGGCAGTATAAAATCATGTATTCATTATATTCAATAACTTTTCATTATATACAATTAACTACTCGAACGTGACGTCACTACATCAGTTAGTTGGTGAGAGAAACTCCACAGTAAACACGTCAAGTTAGCTTTTATTTCATAATTCAGTTAGTTATATAGCTTAAAAAATAGAAATAAACATTAAATAGTCATTAACACTACTCAACAAGGTACAGAGCTAGATGTGCCTGCACTCAATCCATACACTTTTCTTCTGAAAGCCAAGTTCGACAGCTAATGCTAATTAAAACCTGGCAAACACAAATTATTCCCTCTTATTAAAGGTTAAATCCTACATATAATAAATACAGTACTCGGTTTTAAATCCTCCAAACCCCGACGACGACAAAAAAAAAAAGGCGCCCCAGACAGACAGAACTCACCAGCTGTTGCCGTATCCACCGCAGCATCCTCAGGATCTTAGCTTAGCTTAGCTCAGCTAGCTCAATAAGATGCGTTGCTAAAGGATTAGCTTGCTAGCTACTAAAAGTTAGCCAGCTCGCCTTTCCTTTCTCCGCCGAAATACTTCCGCAACATGTATGTTTTCCTTCCACACAAACTCGTCCTTCTGTACATTACGGCATGCACAGAGACAGAAATAGTGTAGCGTTAAAACAGGAATGAAAATAAAATATATTAGTCCTTCATAGCTGAGGGAAAGTGAAGCTGCTTTTCCTCCCACTGACTGAATGATGTTGAAACAACAAACCGCTCAGACACATCCACACTGGTTGCCAGATCGCTTAAAACACACTAAATAAGTTATTTTCATAGTTGCCAGATTTACCTGTTTCAATCTTTACTTAACATACTGGTGGGAGTATTATGATCATCTAGATTTTGCAAATTATGATTGACTATTTATATATCTCGTACATTATGTACATATGGGTGGCACAGTGGTGTACTGGTTAGCGCTGTCGCCTCACAGCAAGAAGGTCCGGGTTCGAGCCCAGTGGCCGGCGAGGGCCTTTCTGTGCAGAGTTTGCATGTTCTCCCCGTGTCCGCGTGGGTTTCCTCCGGGTGCTCCGGTTTCCCCCACAGTCCAAAGACATGCAGGTTAGGTTAACTGGTGACTCTAAATTGACCGTAGGTGTGAATGTGAGTGTGAATGGTTGTCTGTGTCTATGTGTCAGCCCTGTGATGACCTGGCGACTTATCCAGGGTGTACCCCGCCTTTCGCCCGTAGTCAGCTGGGAATTGGCTCCAGCTTGCCTGCGACCCTGTAGAACAGGATAAAGCGGCTAGAGATGATGAGATGAGATTTAGATTCATCTCTTTGTATAGTTTTTATGCTGTTTTAAGAGTAATTCATTAAAGGATTAAAGGAGGTGGTGTTACTGTTACCACGACAAAGTTGATTATTTTCCAATAACAGTGTTTTATATCTCTTATACAAAATTAACCTGCCAACAATTACAGGTTTTTTATTTATTTATTACAGAACAACACACATTTTGTCCCATTATAGTTCCATTTAATGTTGTGTTACATCCATGAAACAAGTTCTCCCTGAGATTATAGCAGCTATAAATGGTTGTTCCCTCACCAGCCACCAGACATTTTTTCTCTCTTTTTTTTGAAGTTAGCACAACAAAAAAAACACGTCTTGTTACAGAGAAAAAGTGTAGACATGTCCCTCCATACTCCATCCATCCATTATCTGTAGCCACTTATCCTGTTCTACAGGGTCGCAGGCAAGCTGGAGCCAAAACATAAAGTTACAGCTTTGCCTCTGTACTGTTACAAAGCACTAACACTGAAGACTCCTTTCATAAATGTTAATAAACACATTTATCCTTACAGAAAACCTCACCACATCAACATATGCAGTACAGGAATACAAGTCCCTGTCACTATACAAACAGCAATGTATTAGCAAAAATGAACTCATATAAATCTGATGGTTTGCAGCAGCACTATCATCAGAGGTGCTATAATAGAAAATTAGTCAGTGCCTTCTGATTAAGTGATCAAAAGATAGATAGATAGATAGATAGATAGATAGATAGATAGATAGATAGATAGATAGATAGATATAACATTTAGATCTGGAGTTTATATATTTCTGTAAAGCTGCTTTGTGCCAGTGTCCATTGTTAAAAGTGCTATACAAATAAAATTGAATTGCATTGAGTCTACTTGATCATTAGACATATGATTTGGCTGTAAAATTGGAAATTCAATTAAACTGAAATGACACAAGATAAAAACCATTTAATAAACGTGAAGAATAAAACCCAAATGTACATTACTGTACATCCACCATCCCTAATTTTTTTCGAGTCCAAAATCAATACAAATAGGGATTATTCACAATCTGGCAACACAAAATTTAGCAACATTGAGGAAGTGATGTAATAAAGAGTGTGAAAGAAAAGAACTAGGATTGATTTAAAGTGCTGATAACACGTTTTTGACATCTTTGGCGATGTTTTATAACATAACAAGTAATTCCCGATGATCCATATATTAATTCACGAAGGCGCCTATTTTACAAGTTATGATGATAAACGCGGCTATTTGGGCAAATTTGACGGGGCTGCAGCACCCAGGAGACGAAGGAGAAGGAGGAGCTATATGACGTCGCGAAAGAACCTTCCTCCTAACTTACCAGTTTGTTGTTGATGCGACAGGTGTTCATTCATCTCATCTCATTATCTGTAGCCGCTTTATCCTTCTACAGGGTCGCAGGCAAGCTGGAGCCTATCCCAGCTGACTACGGGGGAAAGGCGGGGTACACCCTGGACAAGTCGCCAGGTGTTCAGTTTATCATTATTAGTATTTTTATTAGACATATATATATATATATATATATATATATATATATATATATATATATATATTATGCCTTCGCGTTGTGTTGCCGGCTTTTGCTCCAAAACCCACAAGGATGGGGTAAGTTTATTCAAGTTTCCCAGAGATCCCGAGCTGCATGCGAAGTGGGTGAAGCAAATCAGGCGCACTCGTGACAAGTGGGAGCCCTCACCAACATCCGTCCTGTGCTCTGAACACTTCGATTTGGATTGTTTTGACACCCTTCCCAGCTTAAAAGAATCTCTTGGGTGTTCAGTTCAGCACAAACGTGTGTTACTACCATCAGCAGTGCCTACACAGTGTTGCCAGATTAGGAGGTTTCCCGCCCAGTTGGGCGGTTTCAAGTGCATTTTGGTGGGTTTTGAACATATTTTGGGCTGGAAAACGTCAGTAGTATCTGTTGCCAGATACCGCTGAAGTTTTCCAGCCCAAAATATGTTCAAAACCCACCAAAATGCACTTGAAACCGCCCAACTGGGCGGGAAACCTCCTAATCTGGCAACACTGTCAGTATTCCGGAGGGGGTCTACTAGTAGCTATGCCGGATCCAAAGACAGTCCTCCTGTCAGAACATGTGTTGTGAAACGACATAAGATAAAGGTACGTAGAGCTATAGATTCTACATGATAATCATAAATGTAATCATAAAGTCGGCGTGATATCAGTCATGTATTTGCTTGTGAAAGCTTGCGGCTTTCATGTAACTGCCGCCTAGCAACGAGAGGCAAAGGGTAAAGAGGATAGGCTATCATAGATTCTATTCGGAAGAGATCAACACAATTCGAGACTCCCAGAAGAGGAAGAGCTAGCACTAGAGAGTTCACCGGCGTTTTCATGCGCCATTTCCATTGAGTAGAACCAGAGTAGAACAGCCAGTGAACCGCAGCGTGTTCTCCCGCTGACGTCACAACATGGCCGCGAGTCGGACCCAGTTTTCTTGCGCTGTGCAATTAAAAGTTGGATATTCGCGTAACAACAGCTTCTTTTCACGTAATTATAACAGAAATCTAACATGTTTGCCATGTTGTATAGTTTATTTAAGAAATTGCATAGAGTCATGTTCGTGTCATCAGCCCTTTAAATTCACAAACAAACAAATGAACGAACAAACAAACTCACTATGGTACATTTCAATAACTTTTTAAAGGTGATTGAACCAGAAATTCCAAAGATTACTAGTAACATGACAATATACAGAATAAATTACAATAATTTTGTATTATTTTGTAATTCTACACTATATTTTAATGTGTAGTATATTATGCAAGAAAATCTCCTCCAGGAAAAATTACCTAGATGTCACATGTGATCATAAAACATATGAAAAACATGTATAGGTGCATTTCATGTTATACCCTGAAACTGCACTCATCAAAAAGTATAATAAAAATATAAAGTTTTGCCGGTCACAGAGATTAAACACACACTTGTTGATTCTGTCTGAAGATCAAAATAAGATCAAATCGTACTTAAATATCACTGCTGAGAAAGCAAATGGCTGCAATTAATAGACGTCATGTTGTCAAAATCCATCCATAGAGCTCTACATCATGTTATTTATTAACTTCAGAATATAATAGGTAACGTTCAGACAAAAATTAAATATCCAGAATGCCTCTCTTACCCTAAATGTAGTAGGTAGTCTTTGTCTGGGAGCATCATCATTCAATTTAGAGAACATAAACAGCTTCTTCATACTTCTGTGTAATAAACTAACTTTCTCATATTTGCATCACACATCAGGTTATCATGAAATATTTGTTTTCTATCACCTTCAAATAACTAGTTTCTGACTTTAGTCGAGTACAATAATTTGTGCACTCTAAAAAAATTAAAGCATTAGATCCTTTTTTAAGGAATTTAAGTAAACCAATAAGGACTGTAATATAATAGATTTCTGGATAATTATTAGCACGATTTTCTAAATTGCTTTTAACCTCTTTAAAAATCTTTAGACAGTGGATCAACTCTGAACTGTATACACAAAAATGAGCTTGCTTTTGTGTCTTTTTGACAGCTGAATGATTAAAAAAAAAAACATTTTAGTTGATAGTGGATATTGGTTAGCACTGTCGCCTCACAGCAAGAAGGTCCTGGGTTCGAGCCCAGCAGCTGGCGAGGGCCTTTCTGTGTGGAGTTTGCATGTTCTCCCCGTGTCTGCATAGGTTTCCTCCGGGTGCTCCGGTTTCCCCCACAGTCCAAAGACATGCAGGTTAGATTAATTGGTGGCTCTAAATTGAACGTAGGTGTGAATGTGAGTGGTTGTGTGTCTCTATGTGTCAGCCCTGCGATAACCTGGCGACTTGTCCAGGGTGTACCCCGCCTCTTGCCCATAGTCACCCTGCACAGGCTAAGCAGTTACAGATGATGGATGGATGGACATTTTAGGTGATAGTATAAATGAATAATTAACTTGCAGAAAAAAAAGAACAAACATATTTTGAATAAATCGGTATTCGTGAGGTGGTGGCATGGTGGTGTAGTGGTTAGCACTGTTGCCTCACAGCAAGAAGATCCTGGGTTTGAGCCCAGCAGCCGGTGGGGGCCTTTCTGTGTGGAGTTTGCATGTTCTCCCCGTGTCTGCGTGGGTTTCCTCCGGGTGCTCCAGTTTCCCCCACAGTCCAAAGACATGCAGGTTAGGTTAATTGGTGGCTCTAAATTGACTGTAGGTGTGAATGTGAGTGTGAATGGTTGTGTCTCTATGGGTCAGCCCTGTGATGACCCAGCGACTTGTTTAAGGTGTACCCCGCCTCTCGCCCATAGTCAGCTGGGTGACCCTGCACAGGATAAGTGGTTACAGATGATGAATGGACATTTTAGGTGATAGTATAAATGAATAATTAACTTACAGAAAAAAAGAACAAACATATTTCGAATAAATCGGTATTTGTGTGGGGGTGGCACAGTGGTGTAGTGGTTAGCAAGAAGGTCCTGGGTTTGAGCCCTGTGGCCGGCGAGGGCCTTTCCGTGCGGAATTTGCATGTTCTCCCCGTGTCTGCGTGGGTTTCCTCCGGGTGCTCCGGTTTCCCCCACAGTCCAAAGACATGCAGGTTAGGTTAACTGGTGACTCTAAATTGACCGTAGGTGTGAATGTGAGTGTGAATGGTTGTCTGTGTCAGCCCTGTCGAAGTGTTCAGAGCACAGGACGGATGTTGGTGAGGGCTCCCACTTGTCACGAGTGCGCCTGACTTGCTTCACCCACTTCGCATGCAGCTCGGGATCTCTGGGAAACTTGAATAAACTTACCCCATCCTTGTGGGTTTTGGAGCAAAAGCCGGCAACACAACGCGAAGGCATAATATGTCTAATAAAAATACTAATAATGATAAACTGAACACCTGTCGCCCTGTGATGACCTGGCGACTTGTCCAGGGTGTACCCCGCCTTTCGCCCGTAGTCAGCTGGGATAGGCTCCAGCTTGCCTGCGACCCTGTAGAACAGGATAAAGCGGCTACAGATAATGGATGGATGGATAGATAGATGGATGGTATTCGTGCGCCATCTATCGGTCAGGATAATAAAACACGAGGAAAAATAATACCAAAGGAACGAGGAGGAAAGAGTGAATGTATTTTTGATTATTGGTTAAAAGGCCAAATGTAATTCCAGTCACTATGTCTGTCTCTTCATCAGCTAAATGTAAACCATTTGAATGGTGAAGTCAGTCACAGGATTTTGAACTTCTCCTTCAAGAGCTATCTTAGCCAATATCTGAGCCATTTGTGAAGTTAAAGAATCGACTCTGATTGGTGAGTTGAGCCAAATGATCCGACTCACTGAACATTCCCATCACTAACATCTGGTCACTGCAGTGTAACCACATTCATATGTATGCTTAACAAAGAATTTCATTTAATACCAGTAAAAATCTTTTTCCTCCTATTTGAGTTTCTACATTTTTCCAATAGAGTTTGTCATTATTATTATTATTATTATTATTATTATTATTTTTCTTTTCTAAATCTCAAACACTGAAAAGGCAAGAAAAGAAATGAAATTATTTCCTGACCCAATAGATGGCAGTGTAACATAACGACACGGACAAAAAAAAAAACCCCAAAAAACTGCGTTAGGTTTAAAGATAAATAGTGAAATTATATTATTATTTAGATTAGATTAGAAACTCCAGTACTCTTTCTTGGTAAGGATACATACAGTCTTAAATTAGTTTAATTAGTGTTACTGTAAGACTGTTTGTATCAAGTCTAACACAAATATATGTAATAGGCATGCTATAAACATCCCATGATCCAGTGATCCAAATCATCAGACATTATAGTAAACAATCACCAAGGCTGGCACGGTGATGCAGTGGTCAGCACTGTCGCCTCACAGCAAGAAGGTTCTGGGTTTGAACGTCATGGGCGATGGGGGCCTTTCTGTGTGGAGTTTGCATGCCCTTCCTTCGGGTGTTCTGGTTTCCCCTACAGTTCAAAGGCATGTAGATTAGGTAAAATACCCAGCCACTGGGACTGCACAAGCTGATGCATACTTAGTGCTGGTTCCAAGCCTGGATAGATTGGGAAGGCTTGTCAGGAAGGGCATCCGGTGTAAAACCTATGCCAAAGCAATTATGCGGAACAGATCCACTGTGGTGACCCCTAACATGAGCAGCCGAAAGAAGATAGTAAACAATCACCACAAACTAGTGGTAAACACTAATCTATCAACTAGCATTACAGTAACACTAATCCACAAACTAGTGATATAGTAAACTGTAATTTACAAACTAGCATTAAACACTAATACTAAATTAGTAAACATTAATCCATAAGCTAGTGATAAAGTAAACTGTAATCCACAAACTAGCATTGCAGTAAACACCAATCCACAAAATAGCATTATAGCAAAAACTAATCCACAAAATAGCATTATAGCAAAAACTAATCCACAAATTAGCATTATAGCAAAAACTAATCCACAAATTAGCATTATAGCAAAAACTAATCCACAAATTAGCATTATAGCAAAAACTAATCCACAAACTAGCGTTGCAGTAAACACCAATCCACAAACTAGCGTTGCAGTAAACACTAATCCACAAACTAGTTTTACAGTAAACACTAATCCACAAACTAGCATTATAGCAAAAACTAATCCACAAACTAGCATTATAGCAAAAACTAATCCATAAACTAGCGTTGCAGTAAACACTAATCCACAAACTAGTTTTACAGTTTAGTTTTACAGCAATATAGCAAAAATTAATCCATAAACTAGCATTATAGCAAAAACTAATCCATAAACTAGCGTTGCCGTAAACACTAATCCACAAACTAGTTTTACAGTAAACACTAATCCACAAACTAGCATTATAGCACAACTAATCCACAAACTAGCGTTGCAGTGAACACTAATCCACAAACTAGCATTATAGTAAACACTAATCCATAAAGTAGCGTTGCAGTAAACACTAACCCACAAGCTAGTTTTACAGTAAACACCAATCCACAAACTAGTTTTACAGTAAACACCAATCCACAAACTAGCATTATAGCACAACTAATCCACAAACTAGCGTTGCAGTGAACACTAATCCACAAACTAGCATTATAGTAAACACTAATCCATAAAGTAGCGTTGCAGTAAACACTAACCCACAGTTTTACAGTAAACACTAATCCACAAACTAGTTTTACAGTAAACACCAATCCACAAACTAGCATTATAGCAAAAACTAATCCACAAACTAGCGTTGCAGTAAACACTAATCCACAAACTAGCACTTCAGTAAACACTAATCCACAAGCTAGTGATAAACTAAATTGTAATCCAGAAACTAGCATTACAGTAAACACTAATCCACAAATTAGTTTTATAGTAAACATCAACAAACTAGCATTATAGTAAACACTAATCCACAAACTAGCATTATAGCAAAAACTAATCCACAAACTAGCGTTGCAGTAAACACTAATCCACAAATTTGTACTTCAGTAAACACTAATCCACAAGTTAGTGATAAACTAAATTGTAATCCAGAAACTAGCATTACAGTAAACACTAATCCACAAATTAGTTTTATAGTAAACATCAACAAACTAGCATTATAGTAAACACTAATCCATAAAGTAGCGTTGCAGTAAACACTAACCCACAAGCTAGTTTTACAGTAAACACCAATCCACAAACTAGTTTTACAGTAAACACCAATCCACAAACTAGCATTATAGCACAACTAATCCACAAACTAGCGTTGCAGTGAACACTAATCCACAAACTAGCATTATAGTAAACACTAATCCATAAAGTAGCGTTGCAGTAAACACTAACCCACAGTTTTACAGTAAACACTAATCCACAAACTAGTTTTACAGTAAACACCAATCCACAAACTAGCATTATAGCAAAAACTAATCCACAAACTAGCGTTGCAGTAAACACTAATCCACAAACTAGCACTTTAGTAAACACTAATCCACAAGCTAGTGATAAACTAAATTGTAATCCAGAAACTAGCATTACAGTAAACACTAATCCACAAATTAGTTTTATAGTAAACATCAACAAACTAGCATTATAGTAAACACTAATCCACAAACTAGCATTATAGCAAAAACTAATCCACAAACTAGCGTTGCAGTAAACACTAATCCACAAATTTGTACTTCAGTAAACACTAATCCACAAGCTAGTGATAAACTAAATTGTAATCCAGAAACTAGCATTACAGTAAACACTAATCCACAAATTAGTTTTATAGTAAACATCAACAAACTAGCATTATAGTAAACACTAATCCACAAACTAGCATTATAGCAAAAACTAATCCACAAACTAGCGTTGCAGTAAACACTAATCCACAAATTTGTACTTCAGTAAACACTAATCCACAAGCTAGTGATAAACTAAATTGTAATCCAGAAACTAGCATTATAGTAAACACTAATCCACAAATTAGTTTTATAGTAAACATCAACAAACTAGCATTATAGTAAACACTAATCCACAAACTAGCATTATAGCAAAAACTAATCCACAAACTAGCGTTGCAGTAAACACTAATCCACAAATTTGTACTTCAGTAAACACTAATCCACAAGCTAGTGATAAACTAAATTGTAATCCAGAAACTAGCATTACAGTAAACACTAATCCACAAATTAGTTTTATAGTAAACATCAGCAAACTAGCATTATTGAAACCCATAATTCACAAACTAGCATTATAGTAAACACTAATCGACAAACTAGCATTAAACACTAATACTAATTTAGTATTATAGTAAACACTAATCCAGAATGTAGCATTAAACAATAATCCACTAACTAGTGTTATAGTAAACAACCGAAGAATGTGTTTAAAATATACTAACTTAGTGTGTGTGCGCGCGCGTGTGCGCATGCCCATGTTCCAGCTGTGAGTGTAAGTGTGTTTATGAGTGGGCATTGGTCCAGACAGTGGAGCTCTGCAAATTAAATATTATTTCAGTGTCTCATTGCTCAGGACTCTGAGGTCATGAGGTAAAAGCATTTCTCTCCAGGGCCACTTCATAATGGGAAGTGTGTGTGTGTGTGTGTGTGTGTGTGTGCATACAAAACCTGTGACAGGATTCAAGAAAACAACCAAAAATGACCAAAAAAAAATCAGGTTTTGACCAAAAATGGATGTTTCCTGCCAATTATAGACTTTAACAGCCCTATTTTTAAGAAAGCATAAATATACTGTATTTTCCAAATTGACAAGGAAATGTTTTAATTTAGGTTATTTTCTGACTTTGCCTTGGCATCTGTATGCAAAGCTCATGTTGTGTATGGAGTCAGTTTAACAAAAACAGCACTAAAAACAGACAGACAATCTTAAGAGTGACTAAAACATTGTCACCTAAGTGTAATTTTCTCACACTTTAATCAGATATTTGGATAGTCATAGCAAACAGACATAAGTCTAATCAATTCAGTTTGTAATCAGAATGCCTGTCATGCTCCTGTGCCATCACATCATAAAAAACAGCGAAGTACATGCACTTCTGTACATAAATGTTGGACATAAATGTTTCAATTGGTCCGACAGAACAGAAGTGAGTGAATGAATCAGTGATTATCTCACCATGATGTTATCTTGAACAGAGATCAGTGGAGTGAAGAGATGACATTGAGGCTTGTTTTTAAACGCTGCGATTGACTTTAACTTCAGGTGAGACTGATATTCATGTGGATGATGCTGATAATGAAAGTCAGAACTCATTTCCTCTTGTAAACAGATAATTTGTCAGTAATGTTGTTTTTTTTCCATCACTGAATATCTTTTTAAATGCAGAGATAGTTGTGACGTCTTTCAGTGGAAATGGAATGAAATCTGCAAATGTTATTATTTACTTTTTCATTTTAACCAGACTTTCAAATGCTACAACTTCTGACTGAGATACACAAAAGTAAAAGAGAAACGTATTTCAGTTATCAGAACTATATATTGCATCATAAAAAATTTGTAGTCAAGTTATGAGCATGTGAAGAGTTGTATCAGGTCACTACACTCCAATATGTTTGCAATGTTCAGCAGTGGGCTGAACAGCTGGGATTTCAGTGCAGCTCCAAGGGGGGAACAAAAATCAATTTCATAATTCTGTTTGATGAAAGCTAAAAATAAACATGGCAGACAGACCTGTTACTCTGACCGAGGAATAGTTTTTACTAACATGACTCTAATCTTCCATTTGAAACTCATATTATGAGGATAGCCTTCTTTCTTCTCAGAAATATCGCCAAGATAAGAAATATAACGTCACTACATGATACAGAAAAACTTGTTCATGCCTTCATGCCGGAATCCCTGCTTTTACTCAGTGCAAAATGTATACTGTACCTACTTATTCAGGTGACACTGGGCATACCTAACAACCTGTCCCCCCCCCCCCCCCCCCCCCCCATCTGTCCCTCTGAGTTACATGTCAATCCTGAGATCGAGGTGCTGACCTCTTCTGCTCCTCGGACCTGCCTGATCCATCCTGATGCCCTATGTCTGGTTGGAGTCTCATCACATCACTCCTGTGGAGGATGGCCCCATGTGGACAGTTGAAAGTCACACTTGGAAGACACTCTGGACACTTACAGTAATGCTTTTGTGGCTGAGGACTACAGTTGACTAGCTAACTTTAGGACTGCGGTTGTCATGAACAGTTTTGCACTCAAGTTTCCATCAATGAAGAGTTATAACATCAACGAAACTGACTTCATGTTATAGTCATGTTGTCTGTTGTTGTCCAGGTGAGGATTGGTTCCCTTTTGGGTCTGGTTCCTCTCGAGGTTTCTTCCTCATGTCGTCTGGGGGAGTTTTTCCTTGCCACCATTGCCACGGGCTTGCTCGTTGGGAATAGATTAGGGATAAAATTGGCTCGTGTCTTGGGTCATTCAGATTCTGTAAAACTGCTTTGGGACAATGTCTATTGTTAAAAGTGCTATACAAACAAACTTGACTTGACTTTATTATCTCTAGGTTGGCTTATTGTAATGCCTTACTGTCTGGATGTTCTAATAGGTGAATAAGCGAGCTCCAGTTAGTCCAAAATACAGCAGCAAGAGTCTTTACTACAAGTAGAAGATATGAACACATCACCCCAATCTTATCCACACCGCATTGGTTCTCAATTAAATTTCACATTGATTATAAAATACTACTATTGACCTATAAAGCACTGAATGGTCTCACGCGACAGTACCTGAGAAAATTTCTGGTCTTTTATGACCTGCCACACCTACTTGGATCAAAAGATGCAGGCTATCTGTTGGTATCTCAGATAGATTCAGGGGTCAGATCCTAAGCCCCACAGTTATGAAACAGCCTTCCAAGTAGTGTTCGGGACTCAGACACAGTCTCAATGTTTAAGTCCAGGCTGAAAACATATCTGTTTAGTCAAACCTTTTTGTTAACAACTTTTTATTAGGCAAAAGAGTAGATCTGGAGGGTCCTCAGGCATGGAGTTTTCTGGTAAACTGGGATGTATGGATGCTGTCCCCCCCCTCCCCTCTCACATGTTTACTCAGGTTTGTTGATGGTGGAGTGACTGGTTGCTTTATGTCCCAGGGCTCCCTCTTGTTTGTGTTACCTTTTGGCTCTCCCCTTTCAGTTATGCTGTCATAGCTGTCATCATCCAGCCAGAGCAGGTTACATGTTGATCCTGGGATTGAGATGCTGGCCTCTTCTGCCCCTCGGACCTGCTTGATCCATCCTGGTGCCCTGTGTCTGGTCGGAGTTTTATCGCCCCACTCCTGTGAAGGACGGCCCCATGAGGACAGTTGAGGGTTATACCTGTTAAAACTGTTAATATTATAGTCAGGCTGTCTGTTGTTGCCCAAATGAGGATGGGTTCCCTTTTGAGTCTGGTTCCTCTCGAGGTTTCTTCCTCATGTCGTCTGAGGGAGTTTTTCCTTGCCACCGTCGCCACAGGCTTGCTCATTGGGGATAGATTAGGGATAAAATTAGCTCATGTTTTAAGTCGTTCAAATTCTGTAAAGCTGCTTTGCGACAATGTTTATTGTTAAAAGCGCTATACAAATAAACTTGATTTGATTTGAAACTTGATAATTAGTCTTGCTGGAGTCCCTGCTTACACTCAGCGCCAAATGTATACTGTTCTTACTCTTTAGGTGACACTGGGCATACCTAACGACCTGTGTTTCTTTCTGTCTCTCTCTCCTTCTCTCAGTCTCTCTTTCTCTGTCTCTCCCTCTGTCTGTCTTTCTCTGTTGAATTACACGTCAGTCCTCAGATACCAGTGATGCTGGCCTCTCCTGCTCTTCGGACCTGCCTGATCCATCCTGATGCCCTACGTCTGGCTGGACTCTCACCACATCACTCCTGTGGAGGACGGCCCCATATGGACAGTCGAAAGATACACTTGGAAGATGGCTCTAGACACTTACAGTTCTGCTATGAGGGTTTAGGACTACAATTGTCATGATAACTTTAGGACTGCAGTTGTCATGAACAGTTTTGCACTCAAGTCTCCATCAATGAACAGCTGATAACTTCAACAAAATAGACTTCATGCTAAAACTATAATGAATTTCCTGGTTACATAGTTGTGTGTGGTGACTATATAGGACACAGTTATAGAGCAAGTTATTTATCATCATGCTATCTGCTATCACCCAGATGAGGATGGGTTCCCTTTAGAGTCTGGTTCCTCTCAAGGTTTCTTCCTCATGAGGGAGTTTTTCTTTGCCACAGTTGCAGGTATAAATAAATTTATAAGGGATAAAATTAGCTCATATGTTTAAAACCTTTATTTTTCTGTAAATTAGCTTTTTGACAATGCCTGTTGTCAAAAGTGCTATACAAATAAACTGACTTGACTTAATGTGTAATATAACTAATTTGTATATACAACCCCAGATCGGAAAAAGTTGGGATGGTATAGAAAATGCAAATAAAAATAGAAAGCAGTGATTTCTTAATTTAATTTGACTTGTATTTCATTGCAGACAGTATGAAGCCAAGATATTTCATGTTTGTCTAGTCAACTTCATTTCATTTGTTCATATACATTCAGGCTTGCAACACATTCCAAAAAGTTGGGACGGGGCAATTTAGGGCTAGAAATGAGGTAAAACAATTAAATAATGATGTGATTTGAAACAGGTGATGTTAACAGGTTAAATCAGTATTAAGGAAAGGCCAAGTCTTTCAGGAGCAAAGGTAGGCTGAGGATCTCCAGTTTGTCAACAAAGGCATAACAAAGTTATTGAAATGTTTAAAAACAATGTTCCTCAGAGAAATATAGGAAGGGATTTGGATATTTCACCCTCTACAGCACATAATATCTTTAAACAATTCAAGGAATCTGGAGGATTTTTGGTGTGTAAAGGGCAAGGGCGCAAGCCTAAGCTGAATACACATGAGCTCTGATTCCTCAGATGGTACTGCATCAAGAGCCATCATTCATCTCTAGCTGATATAACCACACGGGCTCAGGATTACTTTGGCAAACCTTTGTCAAACAATATGGAGTTACATCCACAAATGCCAGTCAAAACTTTACTGTGCAAAAAGAAAGCCTTAAGTTAACTGTGTCCAGAAGCGCTGTGGACTTACTTCTCTGGACTCTGAGTCATCTGGGATGGACCATCACACAGTGGAAATATGGATTGCAGTCAGATGAATCAGTATTCCAGGTCTTTTTTTGTAAGAAACGGACATTGTGTGCTTCAGACCAAAGTCGAAAAGGACCATCCAGACTGTTACCAGCAACAAGTCCAAAAGCCAGGGTCTGTCATGGTGTGGAGTTGTGTCAGTTCCCTTGGCAAAGGTAATTTACATTTCTATGATGGCAGAGTTAATGCAGAAAAGTACATTGAGATTTTGGAGCAACATATGTTGCCTTCAAGTCGACATCTTTTCCAGGGAGATTTTAACAAGACAGTGGAAAACCACATTCTGCACACATTACAAAGGCATGGCTGTGGAAGAAGAGGGTGTCTGTCCCCTCTGTCCGCAATAGAGAATGTGTGGTGAATTTTGAAATGAAAAATATGACACTGACCCTGTACTCTTGCACACCTTAAGACCTGTTTGTGGGAAAATAACACATGATACACTTCAGCACTTGGTTTCTTCAGTTCCTAAACATATTTTAAGTGTTGTGAGAAGGAATGGCAGCTTTATAAAGCGATAAATGCTTTTCCGTCCCAAGTTTTTTTTTTTAATGTGTGGCAGGAATCAAAATTGAAATGTGTTTATTTTGAAAAAACACAGCAACAATAAAATACATGAGGTAAAATATCAAATAATGTACTGTTGTATTGTTTTAATTGCAATACAGGTCAAAGATTATTTACAAATCATTGTTTTCAGTTTTAATTTCAATTTCAAAATACCATCCCAACTTTTTCTGGTTTGAGGTTGTATTAAAAGATTAATTGTATTTTTGGACTCTCTCTCTCTCTCTCTCTCTCTCTCTCTCTCTCTCTGTGGTTTATTTTATTTATGAATCCTTTCATTATGATCCCAAAATCGATCTCTCTTCATTCTGTTTTCCTCATAATAACAGACGAGTGTGGAAGTGTTCTTCTCCAACAGGATGTCTGAAGGACCTTGAATGTCCTTGAGGTGCTCTTGAGTTATTATTACTGCAGAAATTTTTTCTCTTGAGTACTTTATGATGGAAAACCAGCCTGAGCTCCTTTCAGAGAAGAAATTCAGTTTGAATTAATTCTTTCTCAGACGAACTCTCTGACTGAGGTGAGATGCTCACGATTCAAAGAAGGAAAAAAAGGAGCCGAGTTATTAAACTGAAAGATTTCCTGAGCAGGAAATCTTCATGTTGGGGAAAAAATGGGCCAGTAGCTTTAAAATCACATGGTGAAACACAAGTTCCTAAAATCCTTGCTTTAAAGATCATAAATAATAAATCAGAAAAGTATTGCTTTACAAACAGTCCATCTCTAGGAGACACTTTATAAACTTGAAATCCTTTCTGTCACTAGGAAATGATTTATTATATACTGTATATCGAATAGAAATTTATTGATACAGTGGTGCTTGAAAGTTTGTGAACCCTTTAGAATTTTCTATATTTCTGCATAAATATGACCTAAAACAGCATCAGATATTCACACCACTCCTAAAAGTAGATAAAGAGAACCCAGTTAAACAAATGAGACAAAAATATTATACTTGGTCATTTATTTATTGAGGAAAATGATCCAATATTACATATCTGTGAGTGGCAAAAGTATGTGAACCTCTAGGATTAGCAGTTAATTTGAAGGTGAAATTAGAGTCAGGTGTTTTCAATCAATGGGATAACAATCAGGTGTGAGTGGGCACCCTGTTTTATTTAAAGAACAGGGATCTATCAGAGTCTGATCTTCACAACACATGTTTGTGGAAGTGTATCATGGCATGAACAAAGGAGATTTCTGAGGATCTCAGAAAAAGCGTTGTTGATGCTCATCAGGTTGGAAAAGGTTACAAAACCATCTCTAAAGAGTTTGGACTCCACCAATCCACAGTCAGACAGATTGTGTACAAATGGAGGAAAGTCAAGACCATTGTTACCCTCCCCAGGAGTGGTCGACCAACAAAGATCACTCCAAGAGCAAGGCATGTAATAGTCGGCAAGGTCACAAAAGACCCCAGGGTAACTTCTAAGCAACTGAAGGCCTTTCTCACATTAACCAATGTTCATGAGTCCACCATCAGGAGAACACTGAACAACAATGGTGTGCATGGCAGGACTGCAAGGAGAAAGCCACTGCTCTTCAAAAAGAACATTGCTGCTCGTCTGCAGTTTGCTAAAGATCATGTGGACAAGCCAGAAGCCTATTGGAAAAATGTTTTGTGGATGGATGAGACCAAATTAGAACGTTTTTGGTTTAAATGAGAAGCGTTATGTTTGGAGAAAGGCAAAACACTGCATTCCAGCACAAGAACCTTATCCCATCTGTGAAACATGGTGGTGGTAGTATCATGGTTTGGGCCTGTTTTGCTGCATCTGGGCCAGGACGGCTTGCCATCATTGATGGAACAATGAATTCTGAATTATACCAGCAAATTCTAAAGGAAAATGTCAGGACGTCTGTCCATGAACTGAATCTCAAGAGAAGGTGGGTCATGCAGCAAGACAACAACCCTAAGCACACAAGTTGTTCTACCAAAGAATGGTTAAAGAAGAATAAAGTTAATGTTTTGGAATGGCCAAGTCAAAGTCCTTAATCCAATCCAATTGAAATGTTGTGGAAGGACCCGAAGTGAGCAGTTCATGTGAGGAAACCCACCAACAGCCCAGAGTTGAAGCTGTTCTGTACGGAGGAATGGGCTAAAATTCCTCCACGCCGGTGTGCAGGACTGATCAACAGTTACTGGAAACGTTTTGTTGCAGTTATTGCTGCACAAGAGGGTCACACCAGATACTGAAAACAAAGGTTCACATACTTTTGCCACTCACATATATTTTAGGACTTGTGTGAAAATCTGATGCTGTTTTAGGTCATATTTATGCAGAAATATAGAAAATTCTAAAGGGTTCACAAACTTTCAAGCACCACTGTACATTAAAGCACAAAATGTCCCCACAGTGTTCTTTTTATCCCAAATGTACTCAGGACATGTTCTTTGTTTAAAGTTTATTTATTTATTTATTTAAATTTTATACTGCAGGCTAATGTAGCTAACAGGTAATGTAATTAATGGTCTCCATTTTAGTGATATTGTGTAACACCATTTGCAACCTGGAAAATTTAATAAAATAGCAGAAGTCTGTATTATATAAGGAGTAATATACTCCATGTGATGCTGATATAGAAAAATGATTAATAGGAGTGTGAGTGTGAATGGTTGTTTGTCTCTATGTCTCAGCCCTGCAATGATCTACCAACTTGCCCAGGGTGTGCCCCACCTCTTGCCCCTAGTCAGCTGGGATAGGCTCCAACTTGCCCGTGACCCTGTACAGGATAAGTGGCTACAGATAATGGATGGATGGGTAGATGGATTAATAGGAGTGTGTTTGATGAAGCAGTTTATGTGGCATGGCCATCATACAAGTACCTGTGAATGAGCTGTGACTCTAGAAACAATATTAGAAAGAGAGCATTAATATAAGCCTGTGATTCGCAGCTGCACTATTGTCAGAGCTGCTGTTATAGGAAATTAATCAGCACCTTCTGATCATCCATCCATCCAGCCATTATCTGTAGCCGTTTATCCTGTTCTACAGGGTTGCAGGCAAGCTGGAGCCTATCCCAGCTGACTACGGGCGAAAGGCGGGGTACACCCTGGACAAGTCACCAGGTTATCGCAGGGCTGACACAGAGACAAACAACCATTCACACTCACATTCACACCTACGGTCAATTTAGAGCCACCGATTAACCTAACCTGCATGTCTTTGGACTGTGGGGGAAACCGGAGCACCCGGAGGAAACCCACGCAGACACGGGGAGAACATGCAAACTCCACACAGAAAGGCCCTCGCGGCCACGGGGCTCGAACCCAGGACCTTCTTGCTGTGAGGCAACAGTGTTAACCACTACACCACCATGCTGCCACCTTCTGACCAACCAGAATTGAAAATTCAACAGTGTTGTGCTTTGTGCTTTGAAAATAACTATACAAATCAAATTGAAAGTTTATCATCATTTGAACTACTAACGTACAATTTGTGCCTTCAAACTTTAGGCCACACCCTCTTCCTGTGTACCACCAAGTTGTGTCCTGAGGAAGAAACTGATTCAAAATGGAGTTACGACTGTTATTAATAGTTTTGCTGAGTTTATTGCTCACTTTGTCATCACAAGTTGGCAAAGGTAATGAGATTTACTCAATTTACTTGGATCCATTATTTCCATTTAATAATATTTATTTTATTTCCACTTCCTGATCAATTAATGTTTTGTCGCTTCACAAGTTCAGAAAGTAGGGCTGAACTTCGCACTCGCTTGGCATTCTCACAGCAGTAATCACAAATACACAATGTCATATTTTCTCATTGTGTTCCGTCAGCGGCGGGAGGACGAGGTGACATGGAGTGAAAGGTCACTGCGATTCAGCAACAAACGCATCTGAACATGTGCTGAATGCAAGACCGTAAATTGCATTACACTTGTAGTGGAGAAAGGACTCAAGTTAATTTGGTAAACACAGGCTCGGCCCTTCTACAACACGGTTATAGAAGTATGAAGAGATGTGGAAATGAGGAGAAATTCTGAACGAGACACAGAGAGAGAGAGAGAGAGAGAGAGAGAGGAGGGGAAAATGCTGACTCTGTGGGCTCAGGCCTGCCTTGGCTAAATCCAGTCTGGAGATATGACGACTTTCTAATTTGCTTTCCCTTCTATTTTAATAATAGCTGTGCATAAGTAATTTGTGAAAGGCCAACCCAGCACCGGGCGCAAGGAAAATTAAACTCATTTTATCTGTAGGCTGGTAGGTGGATTTCTATTTATCATTAGCATGCATAGAATTTACCCTGCGTTATTCCTCATAGTGATGGAATGTAACCAAATAATGTATGAAGGCTTTTTTTTTGCTTATGCAGGAGTGAAATTCGCAGATAAAAGTACCAGGCCTTTGCAATTTTCTGCAAACGGAACCTAATTCGGAGAAGCTCCTTATTACAGCCCAGACTCATTTGCTTTGAATTAAAGGGTGACATAAGTGACATTAGGATTTCTCCCAGATCTGATGAGATGAATTCAGTTAAATCATTAGTTCCTCGTTTACCATTGCACCATTTTTTCGAACTCCAAAGAAAAAAAAAAGCCAGAGGGAAGACGTGTCTTTTATATGTGAGTGCAAGGATGTGACTCATGTTTACAGGAATGAATATGGCTGATAGAGAATTTACATAATGTCGAAATCATCATTTCCAAAAAAGCTTGTCCTTTCATGAAGCTTTATAACTGTGCCAAGACTCCTTGTAGTAACAGTCTTGATAAATCTATAAATTTATTTATAGATCTATAAATCTATAAATTTATAATGAAATTTAAAATAATAGAGTGAACAAGATAAAATAAAAGATGAAGTGAGACTGTAAGTACGAATATAACAGTAAGGAGATACAATGTTGACAAATATACTTCTTCTTTCAGCTGCTCCCATTAGAGGCCAACACAGCGGATGTGTTCTGCAGATTTGTTTTGGCATAGGTTTTACACCGGATGCCCTTCCTGGCACAACCCTCCCCAGTCTATCCAGGCTTGGGACCAGCACTAAGTATGCATTGGCTTGTGCAACTCCAGTGGCTGGGTATTTTACCTAATCTGCATGTCTTTGAACTGTGGGAGCAAACCGGAGCACCCAGAGGAAACCCACACAGACACGAGGAGAACATACAAACTCCACACAGAAAGGCCCCCGTCAGCCGTAAGGTTTGAACCCAGAACCTTCTTGCTGTGAGGTGACAGTGCTAGCCACTGCACCACTGTGAAGTTTATTTTCAAGTGTTGAAAAAATTTTTCAACATGAGAAGATAAACTTCATACAGTGGTGCTTGAAAGTTTGTGAACCCTTTAGAATTTTCTATATTTCTGCATAAATATGACCTAAAACAGCATCAAATTTTCACACAAGTCCTAAAAGTAGATAAAGAGAACCCAGTTAAACAAATGAGACAAAAAATTATACTTGGTCATTTATTTATTGAGGAAAATGATCCAATATTACATATCTGTGAGTGGCAAAAGTATGTGAACCTCTAGGATTAGCAGTTAATTTGAAGGTGAAATTAGAGTCAGGTGTTTTCAATCAATGGGATGACAATCAGGTGTGAGTGGGCACCCTGTTTTATTTAAAGAACAGGGATCTATCAAAGTCTGATCTTCACAACACATGTTTGTGGAAGTGTATCATGGCACGAACAAAGGAGATTTCTGAGGACCTCAGAAAAAGCGTTGTTGATGCTCATCAGGTTGGAAAAGGTTACAAAACCATCTCTAAAGAGTTTGGACTCCACCAATCCACAGTCAGACAGATTGTGTACAAATGGAGGAAAGTCAAGACCATTGTTACCCTACCCAGGAGTGGTCGACCAACAAAGATCACTCCAAGAGCAAGGCGTGTAATAGTCGGCGAGCTCGCAAAAAACCCCAGGGTAACTTCTAAGCAACTGAAGGCCTCTCTCACATTGGCTAATGTTCATGAGTCCACCATCAGGAGAACACTGAACATCAAATGGTGTGCGTGGCAGGGTTGCAAGGAGAAAGCCACTGCTCTCCAAAAGAACATTGCTGCTTGTCTGCAGTTTGCTAAAGATCATGTGGACAAGCCAGAAGGCTATTGGAAAAATGTTTTGTGGACGGATGAGACCAAAATAGAACTTTTTGGTTTAAATGAGAAGCGTTATGTTTGGAGAAAGAAGAACACTGCATTCCAGCATAAGAACCTTATCCCATCTGTGAAACATGGTGGTGGTAGTATCATGGTTTGGGCCTGTTTTGCTGCATCTGGGCCAGGACGGCTTGCCATCATTGATGGAACAATGAATTCTGAATTATACCAGCAAATTCTAAAGGAAAATGTCAGGACATCTGTCCATGAACTGAATCTCAAGAGAAGGTGGGTCATGCAGCAAGACAACGACCCTAAGCACACAAGTCGTTCTACCAAAGAATGGTTAAAGAAGAATAAAGTTAATGTTTTGGAATGGCCAAGTCAAAGTCCTGACCTTAATCCAATCGAAATGTTGTGGAAGGACCTGAAGCGAGCAGTTCATGTGAGGAAACCCACCAACATCCCAGAGTTGAAGCTGTTCTGTACGGAGGAATGGGCTAAAATTCCTCCAAGCCGGTGTGCAGGACTGATCAACAGTTACTGGAAACATTTAGTTGCAGTTATTGCTGCACAAGGGGGTCACACCAGATACTGAAAGCAAAGATTCACATACTTTTGCCCCTCACAGATATGTAATATTGGCTCATTTTCCTCAATAAATAAATGATCAAGTATAATATTTTTGTCTCATTTGTTTAACTGGGTTCTCTTTATCTATTTTTAGGACTTGTGTGAAAATCTGATGATGTTTTAGGTCATATTTATGCAGAAATATAGAAAATTCTAAAGGGTTCACAAACTTTCAAGCACCACTGTATGTTATATTATATGGACACATCCACAAAAATACACAAATTAATCAAAAGAGTTTTAATTTTGAACCAGTTTGTCATTTTCACAACGTTTAGTCAGCAGGAAAACGATGGGAGTGATGTCATCGCAGTGAAATATCAGGGAATATGTCACTCAGATCCGTGATGTAAAATGTGATTTTTTTTTCAACACAAGAAGGTAAACTTTATATCTTCAAGCCAACATGTGATTTTCTTTTTATTACATAGACACATTCACAACCAAAAAGTACCCAAATTTATCAAAACAATTCATTGATTTCCTCATGAGTGACATAGAGAGATTTATGTCACGGATTTGGTTCTCCATGTCCCGGATGTAGCTCGTATGAAAAATACGAGTGGTGTATTTTCCAGGAAAACTCTTGTGTCCATATAATATATAATTATATAATTGTGTGTGTGTGTGTGTGTGTGTGTGTGTGTGTGTGTGTGTAAAGGAAATAAAATACTCTGCGTTGTGCTGTATAGGAAAACAAAGAGTGGTGGATGATGAAGTGAGGAAGTGGAGTTATTGTTATCACTTATAGCAGCACACACCCCTCTTCTTTTTATACCATAGCAGTCTCCAAAATTATCCATAATTATAATAAAAACAGTAGCCCATGCAGTCACTGGTTTCATTAAGTAATGTTATAAATGTGTGGTTTGTAGATCAAGAGGCAAACTCTGAACTGCAGAGGTTTTAATTGTCCAATCAAAAATAGGTTATTATAAATATTACTTTCATATATTTGATTATCCTTACATTTAATTATCCATTCATTATTGCCTATAAATCGGTGGGGACCTGTGTGAAGTTTACCCTGAAAGCTGAACACAAAGTTCAATACTTTTTTTTCCACAGAAGGGTTGAACAATGTTTATGTTGTGAGTAAAGTGAATATAATGAAAATGTCATAATATATAATCTCAGTCATCCTTTCTCTACTGTGTATGGTCTAGCCTGGGGTTAGCTGTTTTTAGTTCTTTAGCTAGACTTTATATGGCTGGTTTGCTTCCTTAGCTGTTTGAGTATTGGGATTTCAACAGCATATTACACTAGGTATTGCTGTCACTTGTTCAGTTGGCACTAGAACTTTCTTCTCTAGGAGTTCAACACTTTGCGTACCTGAGTTTTGCACTTGCTGTACGTGGCTCTGGATAAGAGCATCCGCTAAATGCCATGTAATGTAACGTAATGTAATGTAAACATGATACCTACAGTATATTCAGCATGCTAATGAAATTCCAGATTAGCTGCTTCGACACAATGTATTTTCTGGCCTGTCTACAATAACACCATTGTTAATTTGTTGCATAGCAACAAGTCACTCGGTGGTGGTAGTACTGTGTAGTGGAAGAAGTGTTTGATATTAACAAATAGATATTTGAAGGAATGTTTGGTGTTTCTTTGCTTTACCATTTTGGGTACTTTGTAAACTGTTGTATAAAAGCAGGAGAACACTTGAGGTTGTGTGTTTTAACATCATGACTTTAATGATGGTGACGATCGGCACATGTCTACAATGAAACGAGAGCCATGATTTAATCTCATGTCATCTCTTTCTTAACTTAAATCTTTGTTATGGAATTAGATAAATTCTTAGATTGGATAAATTAGAGACATTTAATAGAATTAAATACATTCTAAGCACATGAACGTTACAGGAAGTGTCTACATTTTGCTGTGTTAAGCATACAGTATATTGTAGACAAAATATTTGCCCGGTGAAGCACAAATACAGAATGAATTTGAACCCTGGCCATAAGCAGATTAGGAGCATTTATAATGGTTTGTTATCATAATAAATTCTGTGCTGCATATTTGCTGCATGTGTCGTCCACTTTTACACACACACACACACACACACACACGAACACACACTGTACGATCACGGTTCATTTTGCTGATTTGGGCTATGGCTGCTGCAGCACTATCACACTCACACCATCACAAACACTAACATGCTTAGGATAAGCTCGGGCTGCGACGTTTATGAGCTGGGACTGTGTGTAAGTATGTGTGTGTGTGTGTGTGTGTGTGTGTGTGAGAGGTGAAAAACCTCGGCTCAGCACAAACAGGGCGATTCCCGCGCTAAAATTTAGTGAGAGTGTGGATTTTTGCTAGAGAAGGAAGAGTGAAAAAAGTGGAAAATTCCATGTATATACTGTATATTTACTGAGAGTCAACAATTTCCTATCAGGATGTTTTTAAAGTTTGTTTTAATCTCAAAGCTTAAATAATAAGATGCAAGGATATCAGGAATTAAGGAATAAACCACTATGGTGCTACTGTTAATGGTAAAATAATCAACAACAGGGTGGTGTGATGAAGCAGAGTTACTGTTACCACCCCAAATTTAATATAAGCGCATTGCCAAATGTTTTATTCCCCTTCTACCATAGAAATTTGAAAATGATGAACATTTTTAATTATTAAAGAACAAAACATAGTGTTTTGTATCCGTTTCAAGTTACAGGTAATGTTGTGGAACGTCTGTAAAACATCTTTGTACCTATTCTCACTTACATAATAGGTCACCGGTCTTTTTTTCCGTCTCTTATTTAAAAAATAAAGATACATAATCTTTGATATGGTGACGTTTTCTGTAAGGAGATGTTTATTTATTAAATGTTAACATTTATTGAAGCAGTCTCTGGTGTCAGCACTTTGAAACACTTTGAGATTCTCTGTAACATGACAATCTGCATTTAAGAAAACCCCTCTTATTAGCGTAAAGAGAGAGAGAAAATAGAGAGGCTGGTGAGAGAACGACTGTTTCATGGATGCCCCACAATATTAAATCCAACTTTAAACTCACAACATGTAAGCGGTTTTGCATTTAGCAAATTAAAAAATTGTAATTGTTGGCAAATTGCTGTGATATAAGAGGACTAAGTCACGACAGGATATGCTGTTAGAGGAAAATATGACATTATTATGATATAAATATAGAATCACAGCACTCTGTCATGTTTTATTCCTTATTCACTTTAGATGACAAAGAAAACATTAATTTATTTGAGACACTGTAATTTATTGCAGTTTTAATATATGATATCTAATTTGAGAACGTAGATGCTTTGTCACCACTTTTCACTTTTCCCCCATTTTCTATGATAAGTTAGCACTTATAACTAATAATGACATTCATATAAACTTTATAAATTATTAGAATTACATATTTGGAGCCGTGAGTCAAGAGTGAGAAAGAAAGAGAGAGATGAGAGCTGTCTCATCTCATTAATGGAGACAAAATAGTGGAATTAGGTCGAATCTAATTACAAGCCATACTATCTAATGTAAAAACATGCCTGTTTTTTTTTTTTTTAACCCCTCATTCATTTTGACTAGTAATTAGTTTTGGCCTCTAAAAATGCCACCCTTTAATCATGGCAAGGCAGATGTGATTTTGCGGTGCAATTTAATCTTGCTTTAATGAAGAACTAATGGACGCATTGCAAATTACGTTTCCCCCCTCATCTCTCGTGTAGTAAGAAGAGGATAAAAAAAATCTATTTCCTGCTTTTGAAAAGATCAAGAGTATGTTTGATAATAGGCTGAGCGGGCCGGTGTGGAGCCAGCGCGCTCTTTTAGTCCACTCACCACTCAATGGAGAGGAGGCCACAATTAGCAACAAAGCGTAGAAAATGCATGAGAGGAACAGAATTGAGGTGCTTTGGCTCGACCTGCAGCTCCCAGAGCCTCGTTAGATGCAGGGCGAAAGTGTCACCGAGGAACAATGGGCTGTGATAAATTAGCCTGCCTACCAAAAAAAAAAAAAAAACCAACATGTACAGCTAATTTTCAATTATACCTATAAATGCATCATCAGATTGAAGAGGAATTGGATACGCATGGAGAGCAAACTAATAGATCTGCAGCTCCAGCTTCTCTCTCTCTCAACACAAAACAAACTCATTTGCCATTTAAAGGATGTGAGATCCATTTTTAGATCACCAGATCACTCTGAAGGCCTCTTTTGTGTTGATATTTTACTGCACATTAATATTTACATTGAAATGAGCCAGTGATAAGCCTGCGTATCCTTAAAATCAGTTTAAGGACGAGGTTTAAAACATGATTTAAAAATCATCCCTTTTGTAACACTGACCCATTTTACACCTACTGTTTAGATTCAGGTTGTTTTCACTGTTATGTTCAAGTTTATTATCGATTAAATTCTGTAATTTACTGTATATTATAACATGTAGACTTGTCACGGTAAGCACTACAACAAGTTTTGCTGATTGTATCTTCAAATATATCCAGAGTGAATAAAAATTTAAGGTTATCATATTGAAAGTTGATCACATTACACTCACCAGACACTTTATTAGGAACACCCATCCACCTGCTGTTTAATGCGGTTCTCTAATCAGCCGATCCCTTGAGAGCAGCACGATACATAAAATCATGCAGATACAAATCAAGAGCTTCAGTTAATGTTCACTTCAAAAATCAGAATGGGAAAAATTGTGATCTCAAAATGTGACTTTCACTGTGGCATGGGTGTTGGTTTGAGCCAGATGGACTGGTTTGAGTATTTCAGAAACTGCTGATCTCCTGGGGTTTTCACACACAACAGTCTCTAGAGTTTACACAGAATGGTGCGAAAAAGAAAAACCAGTGAGTGAGTGACAGTTCTGTGGGTGGAAATGTTTTGTTGATAAGCTCAATCAGAGCAAAATGGCCAGATTGGTTCGAGCTGCCAGGAAGGATATAGTAACTCACACAATTACTCTTTACAACCGTGGTGAGCAGAAAAGCATCTCAGCATGCAACAGCAGAAGAACACATTGGGTTCCACTCCTGCAGCCAAGAACAGGAATATCAGAATCAAGAACAAATTCCTATTAAAGTGGCCGGTTAGTGTTAACCTGTGATTTGCAGAGGCACTATTGTCTAGTCTGTTTAGGAATGAGTATGTTTCATGGATATTCTACAGCATTAAATGTAACTATGAATGGATAAAAAAATAGTGATGTTCTTTAATTTAACTGTAAAATTGCTGCAGCAATTTAAACCTCATGAGGTTTAAGAGGAATAACACACTACAGGATGTGCTGTTATGGGAATATAATCAGCACACAGTATGACATGGAGTGTTTTATTCCTTGTATAAATTTCAGCCTTTTCAGGAGACATTAATTAATTAATTAATTAATTAATTAATTAATTAATTAATTAATTAATTAAAGATTCATATTTTTCATCCAACATAATTACATATACACCACATTAGGTTCCACTCCTGCAGCCAAGAACAGGAATCTTAGAATCAAGAACAAGTTCCTATTAAAGTGGCCGGTGAGTGTATATCTAGCTTCTTAACTGATTCATGCAT
The DNA here is from genome assembly GCF_027579695.1 of Neoarius graeffei. Lineage (NCBI taxonomy): Eukaryota > Metazoa > Chordata > Actinopteri > Siluriformes > Ariidae > Neoarius > Neoarius graeffei. The sequence goes on along the minus strand of NC_083583.1, from coordinate 34,972,515 downwards.
TTCTTTTTTATTTTCTTTTTTGTGGGATGAGATTTAGAAAGTAAGAGATGTTTTAAAATATAGTATTTACAGTACAGTATATGTAGGAAATCTACAGCAACCCTGAAGGACAAGGTACTGAACGCCCCCTCAAAAAACGTTGCCTTAAAAAACCAACAGCAGTTCAGCTTTAAATGCAAAGAGACAATATGAAATAAAAAGAGTCAACCTAAAACAAGAATCAATTTTTTAAAATAAAAAGTCAACTTAAAGAAAGAGACAATTTTAAATAAAAAGAGCCAACTTAAGAGTCTATTACAAATAGAGTGTCAATTTAAAAGATAATTAATTTTAAATTAAAATGTCAAAGATTCCATTTTAAATGAAAAGAGTCAACTATAAAAAAAGAGTCAACATTTATTCAAACTTTTTATGTATTTATTTATTTGTGTTATGTAATTATGCTATAGCTAGCCGGCTAACTAACTGGTTAATGTGTTTTTTTTGTGCTTGTGTGTTTGTTTTTATGTCTTGATCCCCAACAAAGATCGCAAGACTACTGGGATAAGATGTTTCTTGGAGATCATCGTGAAATTTCATTTTGCTAGGTCTAGTTAGCTTATTACATAAGTTCATGCGTGTTTTTTCCACATAACAAAAATTTTGAAAAGATGTATGCCAATATAACATTAATTTTAGCCTTTTTTTCTCTGAGAAATTGGTTTCTGGACATTTTTCAGATTAATGACATTTTAGAAACACCTTGTTAGCTAGCTAACTGGGGTTTATCCTGAATTAAAAATACATAACTACACTTGCTGTGTCATTTATTTACACTATGTAATTATGAATTATGTTGTAGGTAGCTAAATAACTTGTTCATATGTTTTTTTTGTTTTGTTTCTTTGTTCAGATCATTTCAAGACAATGTAAGTGCATTTCATAAGAAGCTGGCTTATGGCCTTCAGTTAAAAAGAAATGTTGATTTATATTTTCAGGTCCTCTACTGGTCAAATATAACGGTATAGGTTTTACAGACCTTATTGTTACAGTATATCATTATACTGATATATTGTACAGGATTTGAGATGTCTATAATAATGACACATCAGAGAAAAAAGCTGCTAACATACGTCACTTATGTCATCATTTTAATATTTTCCTCAAATTGTTCAAATTCATTTTTAATTTATGGTCTGCTTCGAGTCTCAAACAGTTGCTTACTACATTGTTGTTGTCTTTTAACAGCTCAGTTAAATGATGTGCAAATTTCATGGACAAGTGATGCAAACACCATGTCAGTTAATTACATTTCAATGAACGGTTCTGTGGTTTGATAATTTAATAATGATAGTTGTACGTTGTACAGGTTGAGTGTAAGCTAAGCTGTAAAAGCGTTTCTCTGCAATATTTCAAAAATCCTGACTTTTTTGGGGGGTAAATATAATACAGAGAGCTTTGGCAAATGAGCACTGGAGTATCTTGGTGTGTACGTGTGGGTTTTATTTTTTTGCAATACAGCAGGAGATGAAAGCCTAATGGAAGTTGGCTTAACTCATGAACCAGCCCTGCTATGGATCTGATTACTGAGGGAGAGTAATTTATTTTCCTAAATAAGGAGAAAAATTGGATAGGATGAATGAAATTTCCCTGTCGTAGCGCGGCGATGGTGCCACAGGAGATTACGCATTTCCTAATCGTTCATCAGCAGCGAGTGTGTATGGGCTTAGCATAATGGAATTGGTAAACTGGTTAGTGTGAACACGAGGCAGTGCTATCAGCCCCGCCATAAAGGCTTATGTGGCACTAACACACTTCCACTTACTGCCACACACAGTGCCTGGAATATTCCATATATATTTGGTACACGTTATTTATGGATAGACATCTCGCCATACTGTATGTGCTGAGTGCTGCAGAAGTTGAATTGCACAGTAATTTTTGTAACCGTTAATAACCAAATTTGCCTTCACTCACTGTCAATACTACACAGCTAAAAAAAAAAACAGGACAGACCATTGATTCTCTTTGTAAATTGTAAAATATAAGAAGAATGTCTAACTGTTCACTCCAGTGGGAAGCAAAACTAACTATTGAACTTTGAATGTACAAAGTATCTATTGAGGTAAAGAACGTATAGCTTAACATGTTGCTATGAGCTATTAGCATTAATATTTTATAGATTTTGGCAGATTTTTAAATAGGACTGTAGACCTCCATTATCAAGACCAGGACTAGCCAAGATGGAGTCTTAAGGGGGTCAAGGCCAAATCAAAATCAAACCCAAATAAAAGTGAGACCAAGTCAAGATCAAAACATAAAACCATCAGATCCTTTTCAAGGCCAAGGCTTCACTTCAACTAATGGCTTCATTCATGTATTGCACCAGTGATTAGGCTGCTTTTAAAAGAAGGACTTACTGCTTGTCCAACTTTGCCCATGTGAAAAGAAAAGACAACATGAGCATTATTCTTCCAAATTCTCAGCTGAGACCAAGTCCATATTTAGCAACAATGTCCAGGACCAAGACAAGCGGAAGTACAAATGGCAATAAATCTGAACCCAACAAGATTTTTTATGCATATCAAAATATAAAGTTGATTTGACCTTTCTTACCTTTTGTGAAAAGGGCTTCAGGACATTTCGAGAACATTGTAATTTGAAGAAAAACCTTGCTAGCTAAATGGACTTGTTAAGCAGATCGCTCATGGCCCTCAGTCATTAAACAAAATCTTGAATTATATTTTAAGAATTGCTTCTCTAGACTGGTCAAATATGACAGTATAGAGTTTACTGACATTTTTATCACAGTATAGCATCATATACCAAAATATTATACAAGATCTTAGACTTTAATAATGATAACACCTGCTAAACTTTTGATAACACAATGAAAACTCTCGGTTAAAACCAAGACCATATTAAAAAGACCAAAGCCCAAGAGAGAAATAAGTCCAAGTATACATTCCAATAATTTTGACACAAGTCCACAAGACTAGACATGGCATCCAACAACCCTATCTAAATGTCCCGAGGG